>NW_027414642.1:0-104855 GCF_964106895.1 Numenius arquata | reverse complement strand
AAAAATAATATTCCCTTACGTATATAAAAGGAGTTCAAAATACCAACCCGTATCTCTAAGGATTCTGTATTATTTAATGGGAGTTTAGACGACGGAAAGATTTTTTAAAAGATTTATTTATAAAGAGAGATTGAAGCGTCAAAGCGGATGTCTGGACAGGTCGCTAGTCCAATTGGATGTTGTCTATCGTGCGTGTTAATCTGTAAGTCTAAACAGATGTGACTCTTAGCAGAGGTTCTGTCGAAGTGTATCAAGAGCATCCGTTTTCCCTAAGTCTTACCCACGGGTCGGTCAGTGCGGAGGCGTAAACGCCTGTGCTGTAGATGGTTCCAGACTGCAAAGAGAGCCTATCGCTAGAAGGGATTTCCAAACTGGCCCTCCCCTCTGCTCTCTCTTGCCGGCGTCCAAGCGCTTTCAAAAGCGCTTTAAGCAGGAGTGTTGATTCCCAGGAGGATAGGGAAGCTCTACAGAGAGACTTAGGTAGATTGGATCGTTGGGCCAACATCAGTGGTATGAGTTTCAACAAGGGCGAGTGCCAGGTTCTGCGCGTGGGCCACAATAACCCCGAGCAGCGCTACAGGCTTGGGGAAACGTGGCTGGAAAACCACCTGGAAGAAAGAGACCTGGGGGTGCTAATGGACAAGCGGCTGAACGTGAGCCGGCAGTGTGCCCAGGTGGCCACGAAAGCCAACGGCATCCTGGCTTGTATTAGAAACAGCGTGAGCAGCAGAAGTAGGGAGGCGATTGTGCCCCTGTACTCGGCACTGGTGAGGCCACACCTGGAGTATTGCGTCCGGTTTTGGGCACCTCAATCCAAGAGAGATGTTGAGGTGCTGGAGCGAGTGCAGAGGAGGGCAACGAAGCTGGTGAAGGGCCTGGAAAACAAATCCTATGAAGAGCGGTTGAAGGAGCTGGGACTGTTTAGTATGAGGAAGAGGGGGCTGAGGGGAGACCTCGTCACTCTCTAAACCTACTTGAAAGGACACTGTAGAGAGGTCGGTGCTGGTCTCTTGGCACGGGTAGGTAACGACAGAACGAGAGGGAACGGCTTCAAGCTCCAACAGGGTAGGTTTAGACTGGACATTAGGAAAGAACGTTTCACAGAACGAGTGGTCGGGCATTGGAACAGGCTACCCAGGGAGGTGGTCGAGTCACCATCCCTGGATGTGTTTAAGAACCGTTGAGATGTGGTGTTGGGGGATATGGTGTAGGGGAGAACTTTGTAGAGTAGGGTAGATGGTTGGACTCGATGATCCCAAGGGTCTCTTGCAACCTAGACGATTCTATGATTCTATGAAAAGCAGCCCCTTCCCCCGTTTCCCCTCCCGCCCTGGGGAGCTGGATCGGTGCAGCGGGACAGGAGGAAAAAAACGCAGCCCCGTTTTCCTGCAGGGACGCAAAGCTCCCCGATGTCTCTGTGGTGGATAAGGCGGCACCCCCGCCTGCCTTCCTGGACGCCGGCGGACTGGCTGCTGTCGCCCCCGCGGCCCCCGGGGCCACGCGCAGAGCGCCGCGGCGTCCCTGGGGCTGGTTGCGGGGCGAACACCGGAGGTTTTTGGCGCCGAGGCGACGGCTGCGGCTGCCCGGACTGCGAGCGGGGACAGGGCAGAGAGCGGGAAGGCCTGCCCGCCGGTAAGTGGTCACGGTCCCTGGGTGGAGGGAAGCGGGCTGAGAGCGGTCACCGCTCATGGCCCCGGTGAGGTCTCAGAGGGGGACAAGGAAGGGGGCGTGGGCGCTGCCCGGTGCTTTCCGCCCGCTGCGGACCGGTCCGCAGCGATTTCTGGGCTGGCCGCCGTTTTCCCCCGGCCCCCTCCGCTTCCGGAGCGGCTCGGCCCGCCCATACCGCGCGCCCATTGGTCGCGGTGCCGTAAGCGGCGTCCGTCCTCTAGGAGCCCCCGTCCCATTGGTCGATCGCGCCGTCAATCTCCAGCGCCTCCCAGTCCGGCCAATCGGAGCGCGGCAGGCGATCCGACCAATCGGAGCGGGGCGGTCGCGTTCTGATTGGCTCGTCCTCCTGTCAATCCGCCCGGGGGGCGGTTGCCATGGTGAGGAAGCCCCGCCCGGTCGCGCATGCGCAGTAGTAAGGACGGCGCCGCCCTCACTACTGCGCATGCGCCACCGGGCGGGGCGTCCTCACCATGGCAACCGCCATTGACGTCCCACTCCGGCCAATCGGAGCGCGGCAGGCGATCCGACCAATCGGAGCGCGGCGGTCGCGTTGTGATTGGCTCGTCCTCCTGTCAATCCGCCCGGGGGCGGTTGCCATGGTGAGGAAGCCCCGCCTGGTCGCGCATGCGCAGTAGTAAGGGCGACGCCGTGCTCGCTACTGCCGCCTTGTGGACAAAAATCGGTACTGCAGGTGGGGGGGGCGCGCATGCGCAGTGGAAAGAGTGGCGCCGCCCTCGCTGCTGCCGCCGCTTGTGGACAAAAAGCGGTACTGCAGGTACGGGGGTAGGGGGGTCCGGCCGCATGCGCAGTGGACGGGGGGGGGGGGGGGGCGCTGCGCTCGCCGCTGCCGCCCGTGCCAGCAGAAACCGGCGCTGCAGCTCGGCGGATGCGGGGGGGGAAGGCGGAGCCCTGGGAGGTTCCATTTTCCCCAAATTGGGGAAAATTATTCAATTTGGGGTTTTTTTCGGTGCTTTTCCGCAACGGAAAAGACTTCAGGGTTTTGTTAGGGTTTTTCTTGCCCTTCCCCGCCGCCGGGGACGGCGCCCATGCGGGGGCTGACGCTGCAGAACCGTAAATTGAACCCCCAAATTGAACCCCGAACATGAATAACATTTTCCCTAATTTGGGGAAAAGGGAACCTTCCCCGGTCCCGCCTCCCCCCGCTCCCCGAGCCGCACCGCCGGTTTCTGCTGGCACGGGCGGCAGCGGCGGCGAGCGCAGCGCCCCCCTTTCTACTGGGCATGCGCGTCCCCCCCCCCCCCCCGCCCTGTACCTGCGTACCTGCAGTACCGCTTTTTGTCCACGAGGGGGCAGTAGCGAGCACGGCGCCGCCCTCACTACTGCGCATGCGCCACCGGGCGGGGCGTCCTCACCATGGCAACCGCCATTGACGTCCCACTCCGGCCAATCGGAGCGCGGCAGGCGATCCGACCAATCGGAGCGCGGCGGTCGCGTTGTGATTGGCTCGTCCTCCTGTCAATCCGCCCGGGGGGCGGTTGCCATGGTGAGGAAGCCCCGCCCGGTCGCGCATGCGCAGTAGTAAGGACGGCGCCGCCCTCACTACTGCGCATGTGCCACCGGGCGGGGCGTCCTCACCATGGCAACCGCCCCCTGGCGGATTGACAGGAGGACGAGCCAATCACAGCGCGACCGCCGCGCTCCGATTGGTCGGATCGCCTGCCGCGCTCCGATTGGCCGGGGTGGGAGGCGCTGAAGATTGACGGCGCGACCGACCAATGGGACGGGCTCCCCGAGGACGGAAGCCGCTTCCGGCGCCGTGACCAATGGGCGCGCCGCATGGGCGGGCCGAGCCGCTCCGGAAGCGGAGGGGGCCGGGGGAAAATGGCGGCGCGCGCAGAAGCGGCTGCGGCGCGGCGCGGCGCGGACCGCACCGCACCGGACCGGCGCGGGCGGAAAGCACCGGGCAGCCGGACAGCGTCGCGGTGCCGCTGGACAGCGTCGCGGTGCCGCTGGACAGCGTCGCGGTGCCGCTGGACAGCGTCGCGAGGCAGCTGGACAGCGTCGAGGCCAGCGGGGGGGCGCGGGGAAGGCGGCCGGGGTCCCGAGGCGGCTCCGAGGGGAGACGGCGTTGCGGGGGGGCGGGCTGAGGCGTCTGGGGAGGTGCTCGCGGCTCCTGGGGCTGGCAAACGGGCTCGCGTGGCTGGTGTTGGGGCTTCAGCCGGAGAGGGAGTCGTGTGGCTTTGGGCTGAGGGGCGGGGGTGGAGTCCGGCGTTTTGGGGACTTGAGCAGAGGCTCAGCGGCTGGGTTTTGGGGCTCGGAAGGGGGCAGTAAGTGATGCGGTTTGGGGGCGGAGAGCAGAAGCCGTTTTGGCTGGTTCTGCAGGGGGGGTGGGCAGGAGGGCGTTGGGGGCTGCGGGGGAAAGCAGGGGCTGGGCGGGCTGCGGGGTGCTCAAACAGCAGGTGAGGTTTTCAAATCTGCAACTTGTAACTGTTGCAGCTTTGTTCTGGCTTCCTCCATTTTTGCAAAAGCTTCTGTTGCTAGACAGAGCATTCCTCTGTGTATCAGCTACTTGAGCTAGTTTATTTCAATGCGTCTGATCAGGTTTGTCTGTTGAGCAAAGTGGCATTTAAAGGTGACGTTTCACCGGATGCCAGCGGCTGTGCCTTATTTCCAGTATAAAGATGTATTCCCCAAATATCAGAGTGGGATATAACAACTGCAGCTGGTCAAAAGTAACACTGAAATGCAAAATTTAGAATTTCTTTTTTCCCATTGGCTCCTCCTCAGTATGAACACAAAGTTAATTTCTATTCTTAATTCCTATTTATGCTACATATATGAAGGACGAACGCGAGGAAAGGAGACCATAAAATACTGGCCTATTGCTATTTGTATGCTGCGCTTTGAACAGAAGAGACAAAACTGTCCTTTTTGTGAAATAATACTGGCTGTATCAGTGCCGTCCTCGTGTTTTTATTCAAAAATGTGAGATTTGTTGCCCCGAATGGTGAGAGTAGTTTTTGTTAATGGAAGTCGCAAGAGGTTCTGCCACCTTAAAAACCATAGAATCATAGAATGGTTAGAGTTGGAAGGGACCTTCAAGATCATCGTGTTGCAGCCCCCCTGCCTTGGGCAGGGACGCCTCCACTAGAGCGGGTTGCTCAAAGCCCCGTCCAGCCTGGCCTTAAACACTTCCAGGGATGGGGCATCCACAGCTTCCCCGGGCAACCTGTTCCAGTGCCTCACCACCCTCACGGTAAAGAATTTCCTCCTAACATCTAGTCTGAATCTCCCCTCTTCCGATTTAAAACCGTTACCCCTTGTCCTGTCGCTACCTTTCCCGACAGAGAGTCCCTCTCCGGCTCTCCCGTAGGCTCCCTTCAGATATTGGAAGGCTGCTCTGAGGTCTCCCCGGAGCCTTCTCTTCTCCAGGCTGAACAACCCCAGCTCTCTCAGTCTCTCTTCACAGGGGAGGTGCTCCGTCCCTCCGATGGTTTTCGTGGCCCTCCGCTGGGCCCCTTCCAACAGGTCCACGTCCTTCCCGTGTCGAGGACTCCAAAGCTGGACACCGTACGCCAGGTGGGGTCTCGCGTGCGCAGAGTAGAGGGGGGTAGAATCGCCTCCCGTGACCCGCTGGCCACGCTTCTCTTGATGCAGCCCAGGGTGGGGTTGGCTTTCTGGGCTGCCAGCGCGCGTTGCCGGCTCGTACTGACATGTAATAATGCTACTGACGTACCGTTAGCAGCCTCGTGTTAAAAGAAGCGAGAAGCTGTAATATCCTTAATTTAGACAGTTTTTACGTGAAACGGTGCATCCTCACTGTTTCGTCACTTTCAGGAGCGAGCAATTGACCGAGAGCAGGAGAGAGACCTTTTCCAGCAAGAGATAGGGAAGCCGGAACAACAGCTTAAGGTTCCACAAAGGATTCGGCCTGTCAGCGAGCATCAAACCGGAGAGGTAACGCGCGCTATTGCTTGTACTCAAGGGATCTAAATGGTACGCTGACAGCCGTTCGGATACCCTAGGGAAGCTGTTTTATGGTGTCCCTAACCTGCATCCGTTCGCAAGGCAGGAAAGGAAATCCCCCGAGATGAAAGGCTACGGTGTCGGGGGAACGTGGGGAAAGTGTGTTCTGGGTGTTTTTTGAGTCGGTCGGTTGGATGTTTTTAGTAGCAGACACACAGAAGCCTCGTAACTTTCAAAAAGACTCCCTCGCGTAACTTAATTTAGAAAATGGGGTTTTCAAAAGCCCGTGGAAACATTCAGGACTCCTGTAGCGATTCCCCCTGCTCTTGCGTCCTTTTGTGACATCCTGTTGGTAGCACGGGTACGGGCACCGCAGGAACGCAGTGACCAAGGGGTCACAGCCGAGACGTAGCGGCGCTCTCTGCGTGCGCCTCCCCGGGAGACGTCTGTCTCCCCTGAAACAATCTGGTGACCGCAGAAGGGCAGCTCGAGGAAGTCACAGCAACCTCTTAGGCCCAGCAAAAGCCAGAAAAGCGACAGCGGTGCAAACGCTGTGTGTTGTGAAGCTTTTTGCCTGTCTTGTTTGGTGACCTTTGGGTCAATTGAACTGCATTTTATTTTTTGGTGGGTTTTCTCCTGTCTTGCTTTTAGAGCAAGGCTGATATTTTTGCGTGATTCTCTCGCCCGATTTTCAGTCTTCAGCTTCTTCTCAGGTGGCACTGCGATTTTCAAAGAAAAGCTCTTCCTTTCGGTTCAGTTCAGTTGCTGTCGTTCGGTTCTTAAATGGTAGCAACGTTTAGTATTCTATATTAGATAGTTTATGACCACAGACAGTAATGGGACATGCATGGATAGACGTGAAATGTAAGTTGTCAAAATATTTATTGCCTTACAATTCTCGGAGGTAGGGGTGTGTTTCCTGGGGTTTCAAAATCTATTTCACTAAAAAGGTTTGTAACAAATCCTGCAAAGTGTTCAGCCCGTACCGGGCGACCTGGCTGTCGTCAGCCTCTGCGTACAAGGAGTGGTGGGCCATTAGCCGAATGTGTGTTAACCGACACGCGTGGAGCAATTCCGCATCCGTCTGCTTCTGTGGCAAAGCGGGTGCCCGCTCCTGTCCTACGGACACGTTCCACAGAGGGGGGAGGCACAATTAGTTTTCCTGAATCCGGGATGTTCGTTTTGAGTTCGTTTTGTGATGCGTCTCCTCATAATTTGAGGCATGGGCAGCGTGTGAATTCCTAGTTAAAATTCTCACAGTTAAAAAGGCAAAACTTCTCCCGAGAAAAAAAATTTCAAATTTGATTGCATAATGAAACGAGGCCTGTTTTTCTGCACAGAAACGATTTGTGGGAATCGTCCTGAATTACAAGCGTGTATACCCAGATGTGTACACTCCAAGTTGGCAGATAGGCTGCAGCAGCAATGTAAAGCATGCTTTAAGGTGAAAGATGGCTGTAACTGTGATGAAAACTTTAAGGTTCGTACTAGATGCTTTTAAAGTAGGATTTTTCACAGGCAGGCGCAGCGGCAATTTTAGAGCCGAGTGGTGCCGAATATTACCCATTTACAGACAGAATTCTCGGTACTGTCTTAGATTTACATCGAATTTCTATCAAATGAGCCACCTAGCCTTCCTATATAGTATATTTTGGTGCCCCGATATTACTTGGCGTATTTCATAAGTATACCTTTTATGGCCGTTTCTCGTGCTTTTCCGAGAGAGCTGCTTTACTTTTTCATAGTTGCACGGTTTTTGAATGCCTCTTCTGCCTTTCAGATCTTCTCTTTCTCCTACGCCTTAAATACTCGTACAAGAACGTGCAGAAAATGTTATGTGCAGCTGTAACGTGCTTTGGGGTTTTTTTTGGTAGGATGAAATGGAAATACTGGGACTGGCGATCCAGAAGTCTGAAGAAGCCACCGTAAAGGACCGTCCCAGTGACTACCGTCGAGTTAGGATTATTAAAAGCACCAAAGCGACACGCTCGTAGAGATGGGGACTACCTCTGGACACGTGTTAATCCCGGTCAGGTGTCCTCGGGATACAGATGGTCTGCGCTTCCTGCTCTGACAAGACAGAAGCGATGAGCTTCAGGATGAGCTCCTGAAGACAAGAAAGAGGCCAGGTGCCGGGGTTCTTGTCTCTTTGTTTGTTTGTTTGTTTGTTTGTTTTGGGCGGGGGGTGGCGGGCGGGCGGGCGGGCGTGTGGCTTCCAAAACAGGGTGCGCGGTTGACTGCAGGTGGCAGCCTGCAGAGCTCTTTTGCTGCCTGACCTCGCCTTTTCTTTGTCACTCCTCTTTCATGGCATCTGCGCTGAAAGCCGGGGCGGTCAACGAAGAGACGTGGACAAAACGGGACGAACCGGCGCCGCTTCTGCCTGTTTTCCAGGCTTTGCCACGAACCAAGGAGCATCATCAGCCTCGTCACTGGTGGCGGCGAGTCCTGAGGTGGCTTAGGTGAGTCGAGCCTTCCAGGAACGTCCGTTGTCCGTAGCCTACGGCGTGTCATTTGGACGTCAGTCGGAAGGAGGTTTCCCTTTCTGAAAGGGCACCGGTTTCTCGTGCCAAGCGGTTGCCTCTCCTGAAGTTCCCACGAGAGGGGATCCTCGGAGACGATGCGCTGGGCAGCAGAAGTCATCAGCGAGGAGACGTCGCGCGCTCTATTAAATAGGGACAAAAAGAAAGACGATGTCCTTCCAAAGGCCCGAGCGCGGCACCTCTTCCGACGGCCGATGGCATGGCCGGCCTTTGGGCTCTGGGTCCCCCGTAACAGCGGGGACACGGCCAAACCCTGTTCCTCTGCGTGTTCGGCACAGCCAAAAGCCTTGGCCGGTCCGCCGGTCGTTTTCGGTAGCCTGGTGGACTGCGGCACCGGGGATTGGATTTCCCCCCGCCAAAAGTACAGCCGTTTGGGGAATCTCTTACCTTCCTGGTTTTTTCTATCGTAAAGGAGACTTTAAAAAAAGGGTTAAAGTCGTATAACGTGCAAACTGACTTGCAGGCTTTAAACGGCAACCGTCCACCGGCTGTAGCCTACAGCGTCTTAGGCGTCCCTAAGCGGCGAGGTATTTGTTCCAAATCTTTGAAAAGAGAGGCGACTGAAGGTAACGGGTTGGGTTTTTGGTTGGGTTTTTTTTCTAGTTTTTTTGTTTTTTGTTTTTCCCCCCCCTTTTCTTTAGGCGGAGCGCTCTGAAGAACCTGATTTCTGCCTGGCTTTCAGCGTCGCGTTTCCCCGGCAGTGCGGTAGCATCTCTCTCGGGCAGTGCCGCCGGCCAGATGTCCCTCCTCCTTGGGTAGGAGAGAAAGCAGCCCCCGGTCAAATGACAACTGCGCGTTCTGGAGACGGAGAGCGCAACGGTGGGGGTTCGGAGCTGTGCCAGTTGAATTAGCGCCGAAGAAAAAACCCGAGGCTTTTCTAGCGTGAGTATTTTTCTTGGCCGTATCTAAACGCGCGCAGAGCTTTCCAGCGGCAGGGAAAGGGAAGGGAGGAGGCGCTTCCCCCCAGCGGGCGGAGGGTTTGTTCCGCTGTTAGGCTGAGAAGGTGTTGCAAGTGGCACGGGTCAGTCTGAATAGGGACCTGAAGCGTCGGGATGGCTCCGGCTTTGGCAGGCCGTGCCGTCTTTGGAGCGGAGCTGTTTCCCCGCAATCCTCCTGTAGCTCAGCTCCTGTCCTGTCCCTCGGCCGGAGGGAATTCCTCTACTCTCTTCGGTGCTCTTTCGTTTGATGATGCTGATCTCCGGTTGGGGTTTGCTGTTTGTTTTGCAGGTGCCTCGTTGTCCGCGTCTCGTGCTGCTCGACAGATGCCCCGGCCCGGGTTTGCAGCCGGTGGTGGAGCCGCCTGAGGGGAAGGGGCCAGCCCTGGGTCTGGTCGTTCGGTGCATTTTTTGGGGCGAATTAAAAAAACCGGTGCGTGGGGGGGGGGGGGGGGTGGTGTGATGATGTCATTTGGGGCAGCCGGATGTCAGCGGGGGAGCGACGGTGCGGCGGAGGAGCAGGTGAGTGGGGGTTAAGTGGGGTTCCCCCCACAAGAGGGTGGGTCACGGCCCCCAAACGCCTGAAAACTTGGTGCGGGGCAGGTGGTTGGGGTTTTGGGCGGTGGTGTTTAAAAAATGTTAAAAGCTGTATATGCGGGGGTGAGGCATTGGAGTAGAGAACAATCTCTCATTTTTCTGTGTGTTGAAAAATAATATTCCCTTACGTATATAAAAGGAGTTCAAAATACCAACCCGTATCTCTAAGGATTCTGTATTATTTAATGGGAGTTTAGACGACGGAAAGATTTTTTAAAAGATTTATTTATAAAGAGAGATTGAAGCGTCAAAGCGGATGTCTGGACAGGTCGCTAGTCCAATTGGATGTTGTCTATCGTGCGTGTTAATCTGTAAGTCTAAACAGATGTGACTCTTAGCAGAGGTTCTGTCGAAGTGTATCAAGAGCATCCGTTTTCCCTAAGTCTTACCCACGGGTCGGTCAGTGCGGAGGCGTAAACGCCTGTGCTGTAGATGGTTCCAGACTGCAAAGAGAGCCTATCGCTAGAAGGGATTTCCAAACTGGCCCTCCCCTCTGCTCTCTCTTGCCGGCGTCCAAGCGCTTTCAAAAGCGCTTTAAGCAGGAGTGTTGATTCCCAGGAGGATAGGGAAGCTCTACAGAGAGACTTAGGTAGATTGGATCGTTGGGCCAACATCAGTGGTATGAGTTTCAACAAGGGCGAGTGCCAGGTTCTGCGCGTGGGCCACAATAACCCCGAGCAGCGCTACAGGCTTGGGGAAACGTGGCTGGAAAACCACCTGGAAGAAAGAGACCTGGGGGTGCTAATGGACAAGCGGCTGAACGTGAGCCGGCAGTGTGCCCAGGTGGCCACGAAAGCCAACGGCATCCTGGCTTGTATTAGAAACAGCGTGAGCAGCAGAAGTAGGGAGGCGATTGTGCCCCTGTACTCGGCACTGGTGAGGCCACACCTGGAGTATTGCGTCCGGTTTTGGGCACCTCAATCCAAGAGAGATGTTGAGGTGCTGGAGCGAGTGCAGAGGAGGGCAACGAAGCTGGTGAAGGGCCTGGAAAACAAATCCTATGAAGAGCGGTTGAAGGAGCTGGGACTGTTTAGTATGAGGAAGAGGGGGCTGAGGGGAGACCTCGTCACTCTCTAAACCTACTTGAAAGGACACTGTAGAGAGGTCGGTGCTGGTCTCTTGGCACGGGTAGGTAACGACAGAACGAGAGGGAACGGCTTCAAGCTCCAACAGGGTAGGTTTAGACTGGACATTAGGAAAGAACGTTTCACAGAACGAGTGGTCGGGCATTGGAACAGGCTACCCAGGGAGGTGGTCGAGTCACCATCCCTGGATGTGTTTAAGAACCGTTGAGATGTGGTGTTGGGGGATATGGTGTAGGGGAGAACTTTGTAGAGTAGGGTAGATGGTTGGACTCGATGATCCCAAGGGTCTCTTGCAACCTAGACGATTCTATGATTCTATGAAAAGCAGCCCCTTCCCCCGTTTCCCCTCCCGCCCTGGGGAGCTGGATCGGTGCAGCGGGACAGGAGGAAAAAAACGCAGCCCCGTTTTCCTGCAGGGACGCAAAGCTCCCCGATGTCTCTGTGGTGGATAAGGCGGCACCCCCGCCTGCCTTCCTGGACGCCGGCGGACTGGCTGCTGTCGCCCCCGCGGCCCCCGGGGCCACGCGCAGAGCGCCGCGGCGTCCCTGGGGCTGGTTGCGGGGCGAACACCGGAGGTTTTTGGCGCCGAGGCGACGGCTGCGGCTGCCCGGACTGCGAGCGGGGACAGGGCAGAGAGCGGGAAGGCCTGCCCGCCGGTAAGTGGTCACGGTCCCTGGGTGGAGGGAAGCGGGCTGAGAGCGGTCACCGCTCATGGCCCCGGTGAGGTCTCAGAGGGGGACAAGGAAGGGGGCGTGGGCGCTGCCCGGTGCTTTCCGCCCGCTGCGGACCGGTCCGCAGCGATTTCTGGGCTGGCCGCCGTTTTCCCCCCGGCCCCCTCCGGTTCCGGAGCGGCTCGGCCCGCCCATACCGCGCGCCCATTGGTCGCGGTGCCGTAAGCGGCGTCCGTCCTCTAGGAGCCCCCGTCCCATTGGTCGATCGCGCCGTCAATCTCCAGCGCCTCCCAGTCCGGCCAATCGGAGCGCGGCAGGCGATCCGACCAATCGGAGCGGGGCGGTCGCGTTCTGATTGGCTCGTCCTCCTGTCAATCCGCCCGGGGGGCGGTTGCCATGGTGAGGAAGCCCCGCCCGGTCGCGCATGCGCAGTAGTAAGGACGGCGCCGCCCTCACTACTGCGCATGCGCCACCGGGCGGGGCGTCCTCACCATGGCAACCGCCCCCTGGCGGATTGACAGGAGGACGAGCCAATCACAGCGCGACCGCCGCGCTCCGATTGGTCGGATCGCCTGCCGCGCTCCGATTGGCCGGGGTGGGAGGCGCTGAAGATTGACGGCGCGACCGACCAATGGGACGGGCTCCCCGAGGACGGAAGCCGCTTCCGGCGCCGTGACCAATGGGCGCGCCGCATGGGCGGGCCGAGCCGCTCCGGAAGCGGAGGGGGCCGGGGGAAAATGGCGGCGCGCGCAGAAGCGGCTGCGGCGCGGCGCGGCGCGGACCGCACCGCACCGCACCGGACCGGCGCGGGCGGAAAGCACCGGGCAGCCGGACAGCGTCGCGGTGCCGCTGGACAGCGTCGCGGTGCCGCTGGACAGCGTCGCGAGGCAGCTGGACAGCGTCGAGGCCAGCGGGGGGGCGCGGGGAAGGCGGCCGGGGTCCCGAGGCGGCTCCGAGGGGAGACGGCGTTGCGGAGGGGGCGGGCTGAGGCGTCTGGGGAGGTGCTCGCGGCTCCTGGGGCTGGCAAACGGGCTCGCGTGGCTGGTGTTGGGGCTTCAGCCGGAGAGGGAGTCGTGTGGCTTTGGGCTGAGGGGCGGGGGTGGAGTCCGGCGTTTTGGGGACTTGAGCAGAGGCTCAGCGGCTGGGTTTTGGGGCTCGGAAGGGGGCAGTAAGTGATGCGGTTTGGGGGTGGAGAGCAGAAGCCGTTTTGGCTGGTTCTGCAGGGGGGGTGGGCAGGAGGGCGTTGGGGGCTGCGGGGGAAAGCAGGGGCTGGGCGGGCTGCGGGGTGCTCAAACAGCAGGTGAGGTTTTCAAATCTGCAACTTGTAACTGTTGCAGCTTTGTTCTGGCTTCCTCCATTTTTGCAAAAGCTTCTGTTGCTAGACAGAGCATTCCTCTGTGTATCAGCTACTTGAGCTAGTTTATTTCAATGCGTCTGATCAGGTTTGTCTGTTGAGCAAAGTGGCATTTAAAGGTGACGTTTCACCGGATGCCAGCGGCTGTGCCTTATTTCCAGTATAAAGATGTATTCCCCAAATATCAGAGTGGGATATAACAACTGCAGCTGGTCAAAAGTAACACTGAAATGCAAAATTTAGAATTTCTTTTTTCCCATTGGCTCCTCCTCAGTATGAACACAAAGTTAATTTCTATTCTTAATTCCTATTTATGCTACATATATGAAGGACGAACGCGAGGAAAGGAGACCATAAAATACTGGCCTATTGCTATTTGTATGCTGCGCTTTGAACAGAAGAGACAAAACTGTCCTTTTTGTGAAATAATACCGGCTGTATCAGTGCCGTCCTCGTGTTTTTATTCAAAAATGTGAGATTTGTTGCCCCGAATGGTGAGAGTAGTTTTTGTTAATGGAAGTCGCAAGAGGTTCTGCCACCTTAAAAACCATAGAATCATAGAATGGTTAGAGTTGGAAGGGACCTTCAAGATCATCGTGTTGCAGCCCCCCTGCCTTGGGCAGGGACGCCTCCACTAGAGCGGGTTGCTCAAAGCCCCGTCCAGCCTGGCCTTAAACACTTCCAGGGATGGGGCATCCACAGCTTCCCCGGGCAACCTGTTCCAGTGCCTCACCACCCTCACGGTAAAGAATTTCCTCCTAACATCTAGTCTGAATCTCCCCTCTTCCGATTTAAAACCGTTACCCCTTGTCCTGTCGCTACCTTTCCCGACAGAGAGTCCCTCTCCGGCTCTCCCGTAGGCTCCCTTCAGATATTGGAAGGCTGCTCTGAGGTCTCCCCGGAGCCTTCTCTTCTCCAGGCTGAACAACCCCAGCTCTCTCAGTCTCTCTTCACAGGGGAGGTGCTCCGTCCCTCCGATGGTTTTCGTGGCCCTCCGCTGGGCCCCTTCCAACAGGTCCACGTCCTTCCCGTGTCGAGGACTCCAAAGCTGGACACCGTACGCCAGGTGGGGTCTCGCGTGCGCAGAGTAGAGGGGGGTAGAATCGCCTCCCGTGACCCGCTGGCCACGCTTCTCTTGATGCAGCCCAGGGTGGGGTTGGCTTTCTGGGCTGCCAGCGCGCGTTGCCGGCTCGTACTGACATGTAATAATGCTACTGACGTACCGTTAGCAGCCTCGTGTTAAAAGAAGCGAGAAGCTGTAATATCCTTAATTTAGACAGTTTTTACGTGAAACGGTGCATCCTCACTGTTTCGTCACTTTCAGGAGCGAGCAATTGACCGAGAGCAGGAGAGAGACC
Organism: Numenius arquata; assembly: GCF_964106895.1. Classification (NCBI taxonomy): domain Eukaryota; kingdom Metazoa; phylum Chordata; class Aves; order Charadriiformes; family Scolopacidae; genus Numenius; species Numenius arquata. Next base: position 90,720 of record NW_027414642.1, on the reverse strand, counting down.
TTTTCCAGCAAGAGATAGGGAAGCCGGAACAACAGCTTAAGGTTCCACAAAGGATTCGGCCTGTCAGCGAGCATCAAACCGGAGAGGTAACGCGCGCTATTGCTTGTACTCAAGGGATCTAAATGGTACGCTGACAGCCGTTCGGATACCCTAGGGAAGCTGTTTTATGGTGTCCCTAACCTGCATCCGTTCGCAAGGCAGGAAAGGAAATCCCCCGAGATGAAAGGCTACGGTGTCGGGGGAACGTGGGGAAAGTGTGTTCTGGGTGTTTTTTGAGTCGGTCGGTTGGATGTTTTTAGTAGCAGACACACAGAAGCCTCGTAACTTTCAAAAAGACTCCCTCGCGTAACTTAATTTAGAAAATGGGGTTTTCAAAAGCCCGTGGAAACATTCAGGACTCCTGTAGCGATTCCCCCTGCTCTTGCGTCCTTTTGTGACATCCTGTTGGTAGCACGGGTACGGGCACCGCAGGAACGCAGTGACCAAGGGGTCACAGCCGAGACGTAGCGGCGCTCTCTGCGTGCGCCTCCCCGGGAGACGTCTGTCTCCCCTGAAACAATCTGGTGACCGCAGAAGGGCAGCTCGAGGAAGTCACAGCAACCTCTTAGGCCCAGCAAAAGCCAGAAAAGCGACAGCGGTGCAAACGCTGTGTGTTGTGAAGCTTTTTGCCTGTCTTGTTTGGTGACCTTTGGGTCAATTGAACTGCATTTTATTTTTTGGTGGGTTTTCTCCTGTCTTGCTTTTAGAGCAAGGCTGATATTTTTGCGTGATTCTCTCGCCCGATTTTCAGTCTTCAGCTTCTTCTCAGGTGGCACTGCGATTTTCAAAGAAAAGCTCTTCCTTTCGGTTCAGTTCAGTTGCTGTCGTTCGGTTCTTAAATGGTAGCAACGTTTAGTATTCTATATTAGATAGTTTATGACCACAGACAGTAATGGGACATACATGGATAGACGTGAAATGTAAGTTGTCAAAATATTTATTGCCTTACAATTCTCGGAGGTAGGGGTGTGTTTCCTGGGGTTTCAAAATCTATTTCACTAAAAAGGTTTGTAACAAATCCTGCAAAGTGTTCAGCCCGTACCGGGCGACCTGGCTGTCGTCAGCCTCTGCGTACAAGGAGTGGTGGGCCATTAGCCGAATGTGTGTTAACCGACACGCGTGGAGCAATTCCGCATCCGTCTGCTTCTGTGGCAAAGCGGGTGCCCGCTCCTGTCCTACGGACACGTTCCACAGAGGGGGGAGGCACAATTAGTTTTCCTGAATCCGGGATGTTCGTTTTGAGTTCGTTTTGTGATGCGTCTCCTCATAATTTGAGGCATGGGCAGCGTGTGAATTCCTAGTTAAAATTCTCACAGTTAAAAAGGCAAAACTTCTCCCGAGAAAAAAAATTTCAAATTTGATTGCATAATGAAACGAGGCCTGTTTTTCTGCACAGAAACGATTTGTGGGAATCGTCCTGAATTACAAGCGTGTATACCCAGATGTGTACACTCCAAGTTGGCAGATAGGCTGCAGCAGCAATGTAAAGCATGCTTTAAGGTGAAAGATGGCTGTAACTGTGATGAAAACTTTAAGGTTCGTACTAGATGCTTTTAAAGTAGGATTTTTCACAGGCAGGCGCAGCGGCAATTTTAGAGCCGAGTGGTGCCGAATATTACCCATTTACAGACAGAATTCTCGGTACTGTCTTAGATTTACATCGAATTTCTATCAAATGAGCCACCTAGCCTTCCTATATAGTATATTTTGGTGCCCCGATATTACTTGGCGTATTTCATAAGTATACCTTTTATGGCCGTTTCTCGTGCTTTTCCGAGAGAGCTGCTTTACTTTTTCATAGTTGCACGGTTTTTGAATGCCTCTTCTGCCTTTCAGATCTTCTCTTTCTCCTACGCCTTAAATACTCGTACAAGAACGTGCAGAAAATGTTATGTGCAGCTGTAACGTGCTTTGGGGTTTTTTTTGGTAGGATGAAATGGAAATACTGGGACTGGCGATCCAGAAGTCTGAAGAAGCCACCGTAAAGGACCGTCCCAGTGACTACCGTCGAGTTAGGATTATTAAAAGCACCAAAGCGACACGCTCGTAGAGATGGGGACTACCTCTGGACACGTGTTAATCCCGGTCAGGTGTCCTCGGGATACAGATGGTCTGCGCTTCCTGCTCTGACAAGACAGAAGCGATGAGCTTCAGGATGAGCTCCTGAAGACAAGAAAGAGGCCAGGTGCCGGGGTTCTTGTCTCTTTGTTTGTTTGTTTGTTTGTTTGTTTTGGGCGGGGGGTGGCGGGCGGGCGGGCGGGCGGGCGTGTGGCTTCCAAAACAGGGTGCGCGGTTGACTGCAGGTGGCAGCCTGCAGAGCTCTTTTGCTGCCTGACCTCGCCTTTTCTTTGTCACTCCTCTTTCATGGCATCTGCGCTGAAAGCCGGGGCGGTCAACGAAGAGACGTGGACAAAACGGGACGAACCGGCGCCGCTTCTGCCTGTTTTCCAGGCTTTGCCACGAACCAAGGAGCATCATCAGCCTCGTCACTGGTGGCGGCGAGTCCTGAGGTGGCTTAGGTGAGTCGAGCCTTCCAGGAACGTCCGTTGTCCGTAGCCTACGGCGTGTCATTTGGACGTCAGTCGGAAGGAGGTTTCCCTTTCTGAAAGGGCACCGGTTTCTCGTGCCAAGCGGTTGCCTCTCCTGAAGTTCCCACGAGAGGGGATCCTCGGAGACGATGCGCTGGGCAGCAGAAGTCATCAGCGAGGAGACGTCGCGCGCTCTATTAAATAGGGACAAAAAGAAAGACGATGTCCTTCCAAAGGCCCGAGCGCGGCACCTCTTCCGACGGCCGATGGCATGGCCGGCCTTTGGGCTCTGGGTCCCCCGTAACAGCGGGGACACGGCCAAACCCTGTTCCTCTGCGTGTTCGGCACAGCCAAAAGCCTTGGCCGGTCCGCCGGTCGTTTTCGGTAGCCTGGTGGACTGCGGCACCGGGGATTGGATTTCCCCCCGCCAAAAGTACAGCCGTTTGGGGAATCTCTTACCTTCCTGGTTTTTTCTATCGTAAAGGAGACTTTAAAAAAAGGGTTAAAGTCGTATAACGTGCAAACTGACTTGCAGGCTTTAAACGGCAACCGTCCACCGGCTGTAGCCTACAGCGTCTTAGGCGTCCCTAAGCGGCGAGGTATTTGTTCCAAATCTTTGAAAAGAGAGGCGACTGAAGGTAACGGGTTGGGTTTTTGGTTGGGTTTTTTTTCTAGTTTTTTTGTTTTTTGTTTTTCCCCCCCCTTTTCTTTAGGCGGAGCGCTCTGAAGAACCTGATTTCTGCCTGGCTTTCAGCGTCGCGTTTCCCCGGCAGTGCGGTAGCATCTCTCTCGGGCAGTGCCGCCGGCCAGATGTCCCTCCTCCTTGGGTAGGAGAGAAAGCAGCCCCCGGTCAAATGACAACTGCGCGTTCTGGAGACGGAGAGCGCAACGGTGGGGGTTCGGAGCTGTGCCAGTTGAATTAGCGCCGAAGAAAAAACCCGAGGCTTTTCTAGCGTGAGTATTTTTCTTGGCCGTATCTAAACGCGCGCAGAGCTTTCCAGCGGCAGGGAAAGGGAAGGGAGGAGGCGCTTCCCCCCAGCGGGCGGAGGGTTTGTTCCGCTGTTAGGCTGAGAAGGTGTTGCAAGTGGCACGGGTCAGTCTGAATAGGGACCTGAAGCGTCGGGATGGCTCCGGCTTTGGCAGGCCGTGCCGTCTTTGGAGCGGAGCTGTTTCCCCGCAATCCTCCTGTAGCTCAGCTCCTGTCCTGTCCCTCGGCCGGAGGGAATTCCTCTACTCTCTTCGGTGCTCTTTCGTTTGATGATGCTGATCTCCGGTTGGGGTTTGCTGTTTGTTTTGCAGGTGCCTCGTTGTCCGCGTCTCGTGCTGCTCGACAGATGCCCCGGCCCGGGTTTGCAGCCGGTGGTGGAGCCGCCTGAGGGGAAGGGGCCAGCCCTGGGTCTGGTCGTTCGGTGCATTTTTTGGGGCGAATTAAAAAAACCGGTGCGTGTGGGGGGGGGGGGGTGGTGTGATGATGTCATTTGGGGCAGCCGGATGTCAGCGGGGGAGCGACGGTGCGGCGGAGGAGCAGGTGAGTGGGGGTTAAGTGGGGTTCCCCCCACAAGAGGGTGGGTCACGGCCCCCAAACGCCTGAAAACTTGGTGCGGGGCAGGTGGTTGGGGTTTTGGGCGGTGGTGTTTAAAAAATGTTAAAAGCTGTATATGCGGGGGTGAGGCATTGGAGTAGAGAACAATCTCTCATTTTTCTGTGTGTTGAAAAATAATATTCCCTTACGTATATAAAAGGAGTTCAAAATACCAACCCGTATCTCTAAGGATTCTGTATTATTTAATGGGAGTTTAGACGACGGAAAGATTTTTTAAAAGATTTATTTATAAAGAGAGATTGAAGCGTCAAAGCGGATGTCTGGACAGGTCGCTAGTCCAATTGGATGTTGTCTATCGTGCGTGTTAATCTGTAAGTCTAAACAGATGTGACTCTTAGCAGAGGTTCTGTCGAAGTGTATCAAGAGCATCCGTTTTCCCTAAGTCTTACCCACGGGTCGGTCAGTGCGGAGGCGTAAACGCCTGTGCTGTAGATGGTTCCAGACTGCAAAGAGAGCCTATCGCTAGAAGGGATTTCCAAACTGGCCCTCCCCTCTGCTCTCTCTTGCCGGCGTCCAAGCGCTTTCAAAAGCGCTTTAAGCAGGAGTGTTGATTCCCAGGAGGATAGGGAAGCTCTACAGAGAGACTTAGGTAGATTGGATCGTTGGGCCAACATCAGTGGTATGAGTTTCAACAAGGGCGAGTGCCAGGTTCTGCGCGTGGGCCACAATAACCCCGAGCAGCGCTACAGGCTTGGGGAAACGTGGCTGGAAAACCACCTGGAAGAAAGAGACCTGGGGGTGCTAATGGACAAGCGGCTGAACGTGAGCCGGCAGTGTGCCCAGGTGGCCACGAAAGCCAACGGCATCCTGGCTTGTATTAGAAACAGCGTGAGCAGCAGAAGTAGGGAGGCGATTGTGCCCCTGTACTCGGCACTGGTGAGGCCACACCTGGAGTATTGCGTCCGGTTTTGGGCACCTCAATCCAAGAGAGATGTTGAGGTGCTGGAGCGAGTGCAGAGGAGGGCAACGAAGCTGGTGAAGGGCCTGGAAAACAAATCCTATGAAGAGCGGTTGAAGGAGCTGGGACTGTTTAGTATGAGGAAGAGGGGGCTGAGGGGAGACCTCGTCACTCTCTAAACCTACTTGAAAGGACACTGTAGAGAGGTCGGTGCTGGTCTCTTGGCACGGGTAGGTAACGACAGAACGAGAGGGAACGGCTTCAAGCTCCAACAGGGTAGGTTTAGACTGGACATTAGGAAAGAACGTTTCACAGAACGAGTGGTCGGGCATTGGAACAGGCTACCCAGGGAGGTGGTCGAGTCACCATCCCTGGATGTGTTTAAGAACCGTTGAGATGTGGTGTTGGGGGATATGGTGTAGGGGAGAACTTTGTAGAGTAGGGTAGATGGTTGGACTCGATGATCCCAAGGGTCTCTTGCAACCTAGACGATTCTATGATTCTATGAAAAGCAGCCCCTTCCCCCGTTTCCCCTCCCGCCCTGGGGAGCTGGATCGGTGCAGCGGGACAGGAGGAAAAAAACGCAGCCCCGTTTTCCTGCAGGGACGCAAAGCTCCCCGATGTCTCTGTGGTGGATAAGGCGGCACCCCCGCCTGCCTTCCTGGACGCCGGCGGACTGGCTGCTGTCGCCCCCGCGGCCCCCGGGGCCACGCGCAGAGCGCCGCGGCGTCCCTGGGGCTGGTTGCGGGGCGAACACCGGAGGTTTTTGGCGCCGAGGCGACGGCTGCGGCTGCCCGGACTGCGAGCGGGGACAGGGCAGAGAGCGGGAAGGCCTGCCCGCCGGTAAGTGGTCACGGTCCCTGGGTGGAGGGAAGCGGGCTGAGAGCGGTCACCGCTCATGGCCCCGGTGAGGTCTCAGAGGGGGACAAGGAAGGGGGCGTGGGCGCTGCCCGGTGCTTTCCGCCCGCTGCGGACCGGTCCGCAGCGATTTCTGGGCTGGCCGCCGTTTTCCCCCGGCCCCCTCCGGTTCCGGAGCGGCTCGGCCCGCCCATACCGCGCGCCCATTGGTCGCGGTGCCGTAAGCGGCGTCCGTCCTCTAGGAGCCCCCGTCCCATTGGTCGATCGCGCCGTCAATCTCCAGCGCCTCCCAGTCCGGCCAATCGGAGCGCGGCAGGCGATCCGACCAATCGGAGCGGGGCGGTCGCGTTCTGATTGGCTCGTCCTCCTGTCAATCCGCCCGGGGGGCGGTTGCCATGGTGAGGAAGCCCCGCCCGGTCGCGCATGCGCAGTAGTAAGGACGGCGCCGCCCTCACTACTGCGCATGCGCCACCGGGCGGGGCGTCCTCACCATGGCAACCGCCATTGACGTCCCACTCCGGCCAATCGGAGCGCGGCAGGCGATCCGACCAATCGGAGCGCGGCGGTCGCGTTGTGATTGGCTCGTCCTCCTGTCAATCCGCCCGGGGGCGGTTGCCATGGTGAGGAAGCCCCGCCTGGTCGCGCATGCGCAGTAGTAAGGGCGACGCCGTGCTCGCTACTGCCGCCTTGTGGACAAAAATCGGTACTGCAGGTGGGGGGGGCGCGCATGCGCAGTGGAAAGAGTGGCGCCGCCCTCGCTGCTGCCGCCGCTTGTGGACAAAAAGCGGTACTGCAGGTACGGGGGTAGGGGGGTCCGGCCGCATGCGCAGTGGACGGGGGGGGGGGGGGGGGCGCTGCGCTCGCCGCTGCCGCCCGTGCCAGCAGAAACCGGCGCTGCAGCTCGGCGGATGCGGGGGGGGAAGGCGGAGCCCTGGGAGGTTCCATTTTCCCCAAATTGGGGAAAATTATTCAATTTGGGGTTTTTTTCGGTGCTTTTCCGCAACGGAAAAGACTTCAGGGTTTTGTTAGGGTTTTTCTTGCCCTTCCCCGCCGCCGGGGACGGCGCCCATGCGGGGGCTGACGCTGCAGAACCGTAAATTGAACCCCCAAATTGAACCCCGAACATGAATAACATTTTCCCTAATTTGGGGAAAAGGGAACCTTCCCCGGTCCCGCCTCCCCCCGCTCCCCGAGCCGCACCGCCGGTTTCTGCTGGCACGGGCGGCAGCGGCGGCGAGCGCAGCGCCCCCCTTTCTACTGGGCATGCGCGTCCCCCCCCCCCCCCGCCCTGTACCTGCGTACCTGCAGTACCGCTTTTTGTCCACGAGGGGGCAGTAGCGAGCACGGCGCCGCCCTCACTACTGCGCATGCGCCACCGGGCGGGGCGTCCTCACCATGGCAACCGCCATTGACGTCCCACTCCGGCCAATCGGAGCGCGGCAGGCGATCCGACCAATCGGAGCGCGGCGGTCGCGTTGTGATTGGCTCGTCCTCCTGTCAATCCGCCCGGGGGGCGGTTGCCATGGTGAGGAAGCCCCGCCCGGTCGCGCATGCGCAGTAGTAAGGACGGCGCCGCCCTCACTACTGCGCATGCGCCACCGGGCGGGGCGTCCTCACCATGGCAACCGCCCCCTGGCGGATTGACAGGAGGACGAGCCAATCACAGCGCGACCGCCGCGCTCCGATTGGTCGGATCGCCTGCCGCGCTCCGATTGGCCGGGGTGGGAGGCGCTGAAGATTGACGGCGCGACCGACCAATGGGACGGGCTCCCCGAGGACGGAAGCCGCTTCCGGCGCCGTGACCAATGGGCGCGCCGCATGGGCGGGCCGAGCCGCTCCGGAAGCGGAGGGGGCCGGGGGAAAATGGCGGCGCGCGCAGAAGCGGCTGCGGCGCGGCGCGGCGCGGACCGCACCGCACCGGACCGGCGCGGGCGGAAAGCACCGGGCAGCCGGACAGCGTCGCGGTGCCGCTGGACAGCGTCGCGGTGCCGCTGGACAGCGTCGCGAGGCAGCTGGACAGCGTCGAGGCCAGCGGGGGGGCGCGGGGAAGGCGGCCGGGGTCCCGAGGCGGCTCCGAGGGGAGACGGCGTTGCGGGGGGGCGGGCTGAGGCGTCTGGGGAGGTGCTCGCGGCTCCTGGGGCTGGCAAACGGGCTCGCGTGGCTGGTGTTGGGGCTTCAGCCGGAGAGGGAGTCGTGTGGCTTTGGGCTGAGGGGCGGGGGTGGAGTCCGGCGTTTTGGGGACTTGAGCAGAGGCTCAGCGGCTGGGTTTTGGGGCTCGGAAGGGGGCAGTAAGTGATGCGGTTTGGGGGCGGAGAGCAGAAGCCGTTTTGGCTGGTTCTGCAGGGGGGGTGGGCAGGAGGGCGTTGGGGGCTGCGGGGGAAAGCAGGGGCTGGGCGGGCTGCGGGGTGCTCAAACAGCAGGTGAGGTTTTCAAATCTGCAACTTGTAACTGTTGCAGCTTTGTTCTGGCTTCCTCCATTTTTGCAAAAGCTTCTGTTGCTAGACAGAGCATTCCTCTGTGTATCAGCTACTTGAGCTAGTTTATTTCAATGCGTCTGATCAGGTTTGTCTGTTGAGCAAAGTGGCATTTAAAGGTGACGTTTCACCGGATGCCAGCGGCTGTGCCTTATTTCCAGTATAAAGATGTATTCCCCAAATATCAGAGTGGGATATAACAACTGCAGCTGGTCAAAAGTAACACTGAAATGCAAAATTTAGAATTTCTTTTTTCCCATTGGCTCCTCCTCAGTATGAACACAAAGTTAATTTCTATTCTTAATTCCTATTTATGCTACATATATGAAGGATGAACGCGAGGAAAGGAGACCATAAAATACTGGCCTATTGCTATTTGTATGCTGCGCTTTGAACAGAAGAGACAAAACTGTCCTTTTTGTGAAATAATACTGGCTGTATCAGTGCCGTCCTCGTGTTTTTATTCAAAAATGTGAGATTTGTTGCCCCGAATGGTGAGAGTAGTTTTTGTTAATGGAAGTCGCAAGAGGTTCTGCCACCTTAAAAACCATAGAATCATAGAATGGTTAGAATTGGAAGGGACCTTCAAGATCATCGTGTTGCAGCCCCCCTGCCTTGGGCAGGGACGCCTCCACTAGAGCGGGTTGCTCAAAGCCCCGTCCAGCCTGGCCTTAAACACTTCCAGGGATGGGGCATCCACAGCTTCCCCGGGCAACCTGTTCCAGTGCCTCACCACCCTCACGGTAAAGAATTTCCTCCTAACATCTAGTCTGAATCTCCCCTCTTCCGATTTAAAACCGTTACCCCTTGTCCTGTCGCTACCTTTCCCGACAGAGAGTCCCTCTCCGGCTCTCCCGTAGGCTCCCTTCAGATATTGGAAGGCTGCTCTGAGGTCTCCCCGGAGCCTTCTCTTCTCCAGGCTGAACAACCCCAGCTCTCTCAGTCTCTCTTCACAGGGGAGGTGCTCCGTCCCTCCGATGGTTTTCGTGGCCCTCCGCTGGGCCCCTTCCAACAGGTCCACGTCCTTCCCGTGTCGAGGACTCCAAAGCTGGACACCGTACGCCAGGTGGGGTCTCGCGCGCGCAGAGTAGAGGGGGGTAGAATCGCCTCCCGTGACCCGCTGGCCACGCTTCTCTTGATGCAGCCCAGGGTGGGGTTGGCTTTCTGGGCTGCCAGCGCGCGTTGCCGGCTCGTACTGACATGTAATAATGCTACTGACGTACCGTTAGCAGCCTCGTGTTAAAAGAAGCGAGAAGCTGTAATATCCTTAATTTAGACAGTTTTTACGTGAAACGGTGCATCCTCACTGTTTCGTCACTTTCAGGAGCGAGCAATTGACCGAGAGCAGGAGAGAGACCTTTTCCAGCAAGAGATAGGGAAGCCGGAACAACAGCTTAAGGTTCCACAAAGGATTCGGCCTGTCAGCGAGCATCAAACCGGAGAGGTAACGCGCGCTATTGCTTGTACTCAAGGGATCTAAATGGTACGCTGACAGCCGTTCGGATACCCTAGGGAAGCTGTTTTATGGTGTCCCTAACCTGCATCCGTTCGCAAGGCAGGAAAGGAAATCCCCCGAGATGAAAGGCTACGGTGTCGGGGGAACGTGGGGAAAGTGTGTTCTGGGTGTTTTTTGAGTCGGTCGGTTGGATGTTTTTAGTAGCAGACACACAGAAGCCTCGTAACTTTCAAAAAGACTCCCTCGCGTAACTTAATTTAGAAAATGGGGTTTTCAAAAGCCCGTGGAAACATTCAGGACTCCTGTAGCGATTCCCCCTGCTCTTGCGTCCTTTTGTGACATCCTGTTGGTAGCACGGGTACGGGCACCGCAGGAACGCAGTGACCAAGGGGTCACAGCCGAGACGTAGCGGCGCTCTCTGCGTGCGCCTCCCCGGGAGACGTCTGTCTCCCCTGAAACAATCTGGTGACCGCAGAAGGGCAGCTCGAGGAAGTCACAGCAACCTCTTAGGCCCAGCAAAAGCCAGAAAAGCGACAGCGGTGCAAACGCTGTGTGTTGTGAAGCTTTTTGCCTGTCTTGTTTGGTGACCTTTGGGTCAATTGAACTGCATTTTATTTTTTGGTGGGTTTTCTCCTGTCTTGCTTTTAGAGCAAGGCTGATATTTTTGCGTGATTCTCTCGCCCGATTTTCAGTCTTCAGCTTCTTCTCAGGTGGCACTGCGATTTTCAAAGAAAAGCTCTTCCTTTCGGTTCAGTTCAGTTGCTGTCGTTCGGTTCTTAAATGGTAGCAACATTTAGTATTCTATATTAGATAGTTTATGACCACAGACAGTAATGGGACATGCATGGATAGACGTGAAATGTAAGTTGTCAAAATATTTATTGCCTTACAATTCTCGGAGGTAGGGGTGTGTTTCCTGGGGTTTCAAAATCTATTTCACTAAAAAGGTTTGTAACAAATCCTGCAAAGTGTTCAGCCCGTACCGGGCGACCTGGCTGTCGTCAGCCTCTGCGTACAAGGAGTGGTGGGCCATTAGCCGAATGTGTGTTAACCGACACGCGTGGAGCAATTCCGCATCCGTCTGCTTCTGTGGCAAAGCGGGTGCCCGCTCCTGTCCTACGGACACGTTCCACAGAGGGGGGAGGCACAATTAGTTTTCCTGAATCCGGGATGTTCGTTTTGAGTTCGTTTTGTGATGCGTCTCCTCATAATTTGAGGCATGGGTAGCGTGTGAATTCCTAGTTAAAATTCTCACAGTTAAAAAGGCAAAACTTCTCCCGAGAAAAAAAATTTCAAATTTGATTGCATAATGAAACGAGGCCTGTTTTTCTGCACAGAAACGATTTGTGGGAATCGTCCTGAATTACAAGCGTGTATACCCAGATGTGTACACTCCAAGTTGGCAGATAGGCTGCAGCAGCAATGTAAAGCATGCTTTAAGGTGAAAGATGGCTGTAACTGTGATGAAAACTTTAAGGTTCGTACTAGATGCTTTTAAAGTAGGATTTTTCACAGGCAGGCGCAGCGGCAATTTTAGAGCCGAGTGGTGCCGAATATTACCCATTTACAGACAGAATTCTCGGTACTGTCTTAGATTTACATCGAATTTCTATCAAATGAGCCACCTAGCCTTCCTATATAGTATATTTTGGTGCCCCGATATTACTTGGCGTATTTCATAAGTATACCTTTTATGGCCGTTTCTCGTGCTTTTCCGAGAGAGCTGCTTTACTTTTTCATAGTTGCACGGTTTTTGAATGCCTCTTCTGCCTTTCAGATCTTCTCTTTCTCCTACGCCTTAAATACTCGTACAAGAACGTGCAGAAAATGTTATGTGCAGCTGTAACGTGCTTTGGGGTTTTTTTTGGTAGGATGAAATGGAAATACTGGGACTGGCGATCCAGAAGTCTGAAGAAGCCACCGTAAAGGACCGTCCCAGTGACTACCGTCGAGTTAGGATTATTAAAAGCACCAAAGCGACACGCTCGTAGAGATGGGGACTACCTCTGGACACGTGTTAATCCCGGTCAGGTGTCCTCGGGATACAGATGGTCTGCGCTTCCTGCTCTGACAAGACAGAAGCGATGAGCTTCAGGATGAGCTCCTGAAGACAAGAAAGAGGCCAGGTGCCGGGGTTCTTGTCTCTTTGTTTGTTTGTTTGTTTGTTTGTTTTGGGCGGGGGGTGGCGGGCGGGCGGGCGGGCGTGTGGCTTCCAAAACAGGGTGCGCGGTTGACTGCAGGTGGCAGCCTGCAGAGCTCTTTTGCTGCCTGACCTCGCCTTTTCTTTGTCACTCCTCTTTCATGGCATCTGCGCTGAAAGCCGGGGCGGTCAACGAAGAGACGTGGACAAAACGGGACGAACCGGCGCCGCTTCTGCCTGTTTTCCAGGCTTTGCCACGAACCAAGGAGCATCATCAGCCTCGTCACTGGTGGCGGCGAGTCCTGAGGTGGCTTAGGTGAGTCGAGCCTTCCAGGAACGTCCGTTGTCCGTAGCCTACGGCGTGTCATTTGGACGTCAGTCGGAAGGAGGTTTCCCTTTCTGAAAGGGCACCGGTTTCTCGTGCCAAGCGGTTGCCTCTCCTGAAGTTCCCACGAGAGGGGATCCTCGGAGACGATGCGCTGGGCAGCAGAAGTCATCAGCGAGGAGACGTCGCGCGCTCTATTAAATAGGGACAAAAAGAAAGACGATGTCCTTCCAAAGGCCCGAGCGCGGCACCTCTTCCGACGGCCGATGGCATGGCCGGCCTTTGGGCTCTGGGTCCCCCGTAACAGCGGGGACACGGCCAAACCCTGTTCCTCTGCGTGTTCGGCACAGCCAAAAGCCTTGGCCGGTCCGCCGGTCGTTTTCGGTAGCCTGGTGGATCGCGGCACCGGGGATTGGATTTCCCCCCGCCAAAAGTACAGCCGTTTGGGGAATCTCTTACCTTCCTGGTTTTTTCTATCGTAAAGGAGACTTTAAAAAAAGGGTTAAAGTCGTATAACGTGCAAACTGACTTGCAGGCTTTAAACGGCAACCGTCCACCGGCTGTAGCCTACAGCGTCTTAGGCGTCCCTAAGCGGCGAGGTATTTGTTCCAAATCTTTGAAAAGAGAGGCGACTGAAGGTAACGGGTTGGGTTTTTGGTTGGGTTTTTTTTCTAGTTTTTTTGTTTTTTGTTTTTCCCCCCCCTTTTCTTTAGGCGGAGCGCTCTGAAGAACCTGATTTCTGCCTGGCTTTCAGCGTCGCGTTTCCCCGGCAGTGCGGTAGCATCTCTCTCGGGCAGTGCCGCCGGCCAGATGTCCCTCCTCCTTGGGTAGGAGAGAAAGCAGCCCCCGGTCAAATGACAACTGCGCGTTCTGGAGACGGAGAGCGCAACGGTGGGGGTTCGGAGCTGTGCCAGTTGAATTAGCGCCGAAGAAAAAACCCGAGGCTTTTCTAGCGTGAGTATTTTTCTTGGCCGTATCTAAACGCGCGCAGAGCTTTCCAGCGGCAGGGAAAGGGAAGGGAGGAGGCGCTTCCCCCCAGCGGGCGGAGGGTTTGTTACGCTGTTAGGCTGAGAAGGTGTTGCAAGTGGCACGGGTCAGTCTGAATAGGGACCTGAAGCGTCGGGATGGCTCCGGCTTTGGCAGGCCGTGCCGTCTTTGGAGCGGAGCTGTTTCCCCGCAATCCTCCTGTAGCTCAGCTCCTGTCCTGTCCCTCGGCCGGAGGGAATTCCTCTACTCTCTTCGGTGCTCTTTCGTTTGATGATGCTGATCTCCGGTTGGGGTTTGCTGTTTGTTTTGCAGGTGCCTCGTTGTCCGCGTCTCGTGCTGCTCGACAGATGCCCCGGCCCGGGTTTGCAGCCGGTGGTGGAGCCGCCTGAGGGGAAGGGGCCAGCCCTGGGTCTGGTCGTTCGGTGCATTTTTTGGGGCGAATTAAAAAAACCGGTGCGTGTGTGTGGGGGGGGGTGGTGTGATGATGTCATTTGGGGCAGCCGGATGTCAGCGGGGGAGCGACGGTGCGGCGGAGGAGCAGGTGAGTGGGGGTTAAGTGGGGTTCCCCCCACAAGAGGGTGGGTCACGGCCCCCAAACGCCTGAAAACTTGGTGCGGGGCAGGTGGTTGGGGTTTTGGGCGGTGGTGTTTAAAAAATGTTAAAAGCTGTATATGCGGGGGTGAGGCATTGGAGTAGAGAACAATCTCTCATTTTTCTGTGTGTTGAAAAATAATATTCCCTTACGTATATAAAAGGAGTTCAAAATACCAACCCGTATCTCTAAGGATTCTGTATTATTTAATGGGAGTTTAGACGACGGAAAGATTTTTTAAAAGATTTATTTATAAAGAGAGATTGAAGCGTCAAAGCGGATGTCTGGACAGGTCGCTAGTCCAATTGGATGTTGTCTATCGTGCGTGTTAATCTGTAAGTCTAAACAGATGTGACTCTTAGCAGAGGTTCTGTCGAAGTGTATCAAGAGCATCCGTTTTCCCTAAGTCTTACCCACGGGTCGGTCAGTGCGGAGGCGTAAACGCCTGTGCTGTAGATGGTTCCAGACTGCAAAGAGAGCCTATCGCTAGAAGGGATTTCCAAACTGGCCCTCCCCTCTGCTCTCTCTTGCCGGCGTCCAAGCGCTTTCAAAAGCGCTTTAAGCAGGAGTGTTGATTCCCAGGAGGATAGGGAAGCTCTACAGAGAGACTTAGGTAGATTGGATCGTTGGGCCAACATCAGTGGTATGAGTTTCAACAAGGGCGAGTGCCAGGTTCTGCGCGTGGGCCACAATAACCCCGAGCAGCGCTACAGGCTTGGGGAAACGTGGCTGGAAAACCACCTGGAAGAAAGAGACCTGGGGGTGCTAATGGACAAGCGGCTGAACGTGAGCCGGCAGTGTGCCCAGGTGGCCACGAAAGCCAACGGCATCCTGGCTTGTATTAGAAACAGCGTGAGCAGCAGAAGTAGGGAGGCGATTGTGCCCCTGTACTCGGCACTGGTGAGGCCACACCTGGAGTATTGCGTCCGGTTTTGGGCACCTCAATCCAAGAGAGATGTCGAGGTGCTGGAGCGAGTGCAGAGGAGGGCAACGAAGCTGGTGAAGGGCCTGGAAAACAAATCCTATGAAGAGCGGTTGAAGGAGCTGGGACTGTTTAGTATGAGGAAGAGGGGGCTGAGGGGAGACCTCGTCACTCTCTTAACACTACTTGAAAGGACACTGTAGAGAGGTCGGTGCTGGTCTCCTGGCACAGGTAGGTAACGACAGAACGAGAGGGAACGGCTTCAAGCTCCAACAGGGTAGGTTTAGACTGGACATTAGGAAAGAATGTTTCACAGAGGGAGTGGTCGGGCATTGGAACAGGCTACCCAGGGAGGTGGTCGAGTCACCATCCCTGGATGTGTTTAAGAACCGTTGAGATGTGGTGTTGGGGGATATGGTGTAGGGGAGAACTTTGTAGAGTAGGGTAGATGGTTGGACTCGATGATCCCAAGGGTCTCTTGCAACCTAGACGATTCTATGATTCTATGAAAAGCAGCCCCTTCCCCCGTTTCCCCTCCCGCCCTGGGGAGCTGGATCGGTGCAGCGGGACAGGAGGAAAAAAACCCAGCCCCGTTTTCCTGCAGGGACGCAAAGCTCCCCGATGTCTCTGTGGTGGATAAGGCGGCACCCCCGCCTGCCTTCCTGGACGCCGGCGGACTGGCTGCTGTCGCCCCCGCGGCCCCCGGGGCCACGCGCAGAGCGCCGCGGCGTCCCTGGGGCTGGTTGCGGGGCGAACACCGGAGGTTTTTGGCGCCGAGGCGACGGCTGCGGCTGCCCGGACTGCGAGCGGGGACAGGGCAGAGAGCGGGAAGGCCTGCCCGCCGGTAAGTGGTCACGGTCCCTGGGTGGAGGGAAGCGGGCTGAGAGCGGTCACCGCTCATGGCCCCGGTGAGGTCTCAGAGGGGGACAAGGAAGGGGGCGTGGGCGCTGCCCGGTGCTTTCCGCCCGCTGCGGACCGGTCCGCAGCGATTTCTGGGCTGGCCGCCGTTTTCCCCCGGCCCCCTCCGGTTCCGGAGCGGCTCGGCCCGCCCATACCGCGCGCCCATTGGTCGCGGTGCCGTAAGCGGCGTCCGTCCTCTAGGAGCCCCCGTCCCATTGGTCGATCGCGCCGTCAATCTCCAGCGCCTCCCAGTCCGGCCAATCGGAGCGCGGCAGGCGATCCGACCAATCGGAGCGGGGCGGTCGCGTTCTGATTGGCTCGTCCTCCTGTCAATCCGCCCGGGGGGCGGTTGCCATGGTGAGGAAGCCCCGCCCGGTCGCGCATGCGCAGTAGTAAGGACGGCGCCGCCCTCACTACTGCGCATGCGCCACCGGGCGGGGCGTCCTCACCATGGCAACCGCCATTGACGTCCCACTCCGGCCAATCGGAGCGCGGCAGGCGATCCGACCAATCGGAGCGCGGCGGTCGCGTTGTGATTGGCTCGTCCTCCTGTCAATCCGCCCGGGGGCGGTTGCCATGGTGAGGAAGCCCCGCCTGGTCGCGCATGCGCAGTAGTAAGGGCGACGCCGTGCTCGCTACTGCCGCCTTGTGGACAAAAATCGGTACTGCAGGTGGGGGGGGCGCGCATGCGCAGTGGAAAGAGTGGCGCCGCCCTCGCTGCTGCCGCCGCTTGTGGACAAAAAGCGGTACTGCAGGTACGGGGGTAGGGGGGTCCGGCCGCATGCGCAGTGGACGGGGGGGGGGGGGGGGGCGCTGCGCTCGCCGCTGCCGCCCGTGCCAGCAGAAACCGGCGCTGCAGCTCGGCGGATGCGGGGGGGGAAGGCGGAGCCCTGGGAGGTTCCATTTTCCCCAAATTGGGGAAAATTATTCAATTTGGGGTTTTTTTCGGTGCTTTTCCGCAACGGAAAAGACTTCAGGGTTTTGTTAGGGTTTTTCTTGCCCTTCCCCGCCGCCGGGGACGGCGCCCATGCGGGGGCTGACGCTGCAGAACCGTAAATTGAACCCCCAAATTGAACCCCGAACATGAATAACATTTTCCCTAATTTGGGGAAAAGGGAACCTTCCCCGGTCCCGCCTCCCCCCGCTCCCCGAGCCGCACCGCCGGTTTCTGCTGGCACGGGCGGCAGCGGCGGCGAGCGCAGCGCCCCCCTTTCTACTGGGCATGCGCGTCCCCCCCCCCCCCCGCCCTGTACCTGCGTACCTGCAGTACCGCTTTTTGTCCACGAGGGGGCAGTAGCGAGCACGGCGCCGCCCTCACTACTGCGCATGCGCCACCGGGCGGGGCGTCCTCACCATGGCAACCGCCATTGACGTCCCACTCCGGCCAATCGGAGCGCGGCAGGCGATCCGACCAATCGGAGCGCGGCGGTCGCGTTGTGATTGGCTCGTCCTCCTGTCAATCCGCCCGGGGGGCGGTTGCCATGGTGAGGAAGCCCCGCCCGGTCGCGCATGCGCAGTAGTAAGGACGGCGCCGCCCTCACTACTGCGCATGCGCCACCGGGCGGGGCGTCCTCACCATGGCAACCGCCCCCTGGCGGATTGACAGGAGGACGAGCCAATCACAGCGCGACCGCCGCGCTCCGATTGGTCGGATCGCCTGCCGCGCTCCGATTGGCCGGGGTGGGAGGCGCTGAAGATTGACGGCGCGACCGACCAATGGGACGGGCTCCCCGAGGACGGAAGCCGCTTCCGGCGCCGTGACCAATGGGCGCGCCGCATGGGCGGGCCGAGCCGCTCCGGAAGCGGAGGGGGCCGGGGGAAAATGGCGGCGCGCGCAGAAGCGGCTGCGGCGCGGCGCGGCGCGGACCGCACCGCACCGGACCGGCGCGGGCGGAAAGCACCGGGCAGCCGGACAGCGTCGCGGTGCCGCTGGACAGCGTCGCGGTGCCGCTGGACAGCGTCGCGGTGCCGCTGGACAGCGTCGCGAGGCAGCTGGACAGCGTCGCGAGGCAGCTGGACAGCGTCGAGGCCAGCGGGGGGGCGCGGGGAAGGCGGCCGGGGTCCCGAGGCGGCTCCGAGGGGAGACGGCGTTGCGGGGGGGCGGGCTGAGGCGTCTGGGGAGGTGCTCGCGGCTCCTGGGGCTGGCAAACGGGCTCGCGTGGCTGGTGTTGGGGCTTCAGCCGGAGAGGGAGTCGTGTGGCTTTGGGCTGAGGGGCGGGGGTGGAGTCCGGCGTTTTGGGGACTTGAGCAGAGGCTCAGCGGCTGGGTTTTGGGGCTCGGAAGGGGGCAGTAAGTGATGCGGTTTGGGGGCGGAGAGCAGAAGCCGTTTTGGCTGGTTCTGCACGGGGGGTGGGCAGGAGGGCGTTGGGGGCTGCGGGGGAAAGCAGGGGCTGGGCGGGCTGCGGGGTGCTCAAACAGCAGGTGAGGTTTTCAAATCTGCAACTTGTAACTGTTGCAGCTTTGTTCTGGCTTCCTCCATTTTTGCAAAAGCTTCTGTTGCTAGACAGAGCATTCCTCTGTGTATCAGCTACTTGAGCTAGTTTATTTCAATGCGTCTGATCAGGTTTGTCTGTTGAGCAAAGTGGCATTTAAAGGTGACGTTTCACCGGATGCCAGCGGCTGTGCCTTATTTCCAGTATAAAGATGTATTCCCCAAATATCAGAGTGGGATATAACAACTGCAGCTGGTCAAAAGTAACACTGAAATGCAAAATTTAGAATTTCTTTTTTCCCATTGGCTCCTCCTCAGTATGAACACAAAGTTAATTTCTATTCTTAATTCCTATTTATGCTACATATATGAAGGACGAACGCGAGGAAAGGAGACCATAAAATACTGGCCTATTGCTATTTGTATGCTGCGCTTTGAACAGAAGAGACAAAACTGTCCTTTTTGTGAAATAATACTGGCTGTATCAGTGCCGTCCTCGTGTTTTTATTCAAAAATGTGAGATTTGTTGCCCCGAATGGTGAGAGTAGTTTTTGTTAATGGAAGTCGCAAGAGGTTCTGCCACCTTAAAAACCATAGAATCATAGAATGGTTAGAGTTGGAAGGGACCTTCAAGATCATCGTGTTGCAGCCCCCCTGCCTTGGGCAGGGACGCCTCCACTAGAGCGGGTTGCTCAAAGCCCCGTCCAGCCTGGCCTTAAACACTTCCAGGGATGGGGCATCCACAGCTTCCCCGGGCAACCTGTTCCAGTGCCTCACCACCCTCACGGTAAAGAATTTCCTCCTAACATCTAGTCTGAATCTCCCCTCTTCCGATTTAAAACCGTTACCCCTTGTCCTGTCGCTACCTTTCCCGACAGAGAGTCCCTCTCCGGCTCTCCCGTAGGCTCCCTTCAGATATTGGAAGGCTGCTCTGAGGTCTCCCCGGAGCCTTCTCTTCTCCAGGCTGAACAACCCCAGCTCTCTCAGTCTCTCTTCACAGGGGAGGTGCTCCGTCCCTCCGATGGTTTTCGTGGCCCTCCGCTGGGCCCCTTCCAACAGGTCCACGTCCTTCCCGTGTCGAGGACTCCAAAGCTGGACACCGTACGCCAGGTGGGGTCTCGCGTGCGCAGAGTAGAGGGGGGTAGAATCGCCTCCCGTGACCCGCTGGCCACGCTTCTCTTGATGCAGCCCAGGGTGGGGTTGGCTTTCTGGGCTGCCAGCGCGCGTTGCCGGCTCGTACTGACATGTAATAATGCTACTGACGTACCGTTAGCAGCCTCGTGTTAAAAGAAGCGAGAAGCTGTAATATCCTTAATTTAGACAGTTTTTACGTGAAACGGTGCATCCTCACTGTTTCGTCACTTTCAGGAGCGAGCAATTGACCGAGAGCAGGAGAGAGACCTTTTCCAGCAAGAGATAGGGAAGCCGGAACAACAGCTTAAGGTTCCACAAAGGATTCGGCCTGTCAGCGAGCATCAAACCGGAGAGGTAACGCGCGCTATTGCTTGTACTCAAGGGATCTAAATGGTACGCTGTGACGTGCGGAAACAAACCTTACAACTCGCAGAGAGTTATAAAGCAGGTATGTTTATTGCGGTGCCGGGTGCAAGGGGGATCGCTCCTCCAAACTTGCACACCCTTAGGCTAAACCCGTAGTTATTTATAAGGTAAATCATACATATGCAAACTATGGGATGGGCTAATACAATTAGTTCTAACAATAGGTGTGACTATGTTAATTATTTCCGGAGCCTCATTATAATAAGTCTCATCCTTCAGGCATGTGCGTATCTTCTCCTGGTGTTTTTCTTTGGGGGGGCGTCTTAGGGAGTAAGTTCCACGATCACTGAACCGATTCGATTGTTTTGCTGACAGAGGCCGTAAAAGTCTCTTGCTATCTTCCTGTAATTGATCAGGATGTTCCGCTTGTCTTCTGCGTGGTCTGGCAGGGGTCGTAAAGTCTCTGGTTATCTTCTCCTGTTATCAGTCAGGATGTTCCCATTTGCTTGCGAAGTGTTCCTTCAAGGCTGAGGCCCGCCTCCGCTAATTGGGAAATTCTTTGTTTTCTTTCCTCCCCTCCAAGGTTGAGATATACGTCCCTGTCATGGTTAATCCCTCTGTTTTCTGTTTCAATCCCCCCTTTTCTTTGTTCATTTGTAAATTCTTTTACAATTGCCTATAACACACTTTCCTTCTCCATCTGATTTCTAAAATACATCCCTGATTCCACTCGTTCCCGGAGCTGATGCTTTTTCCATTGCATGTATTCGTCTCTTGCCCCCATGGTACAACACATAAAACATCTAGCTATTACACACACTAAAATTCCTAACATAAGCACTGCTACTAGAAGGATAAACAGTTGTCTAAGCCATGCCAGACTAGGTAACCATGAGGTTAACTTTTCCCAAAGGTCTGAGAACCCAAATGTGGTATCATCCTGCGCAGTCTGATGCAAGATCTGAGTTTTAGCTATGAGATTTTGTAAGTCTTTTTCTATCCTTCCGCTTTGTTTACATATGAGCAACAGCTC
The DNA here is from genome assembly GCF_964106895.1 of Numenius arquata. Classification (NCBI taxonomy): domain Eukaryota; kingdom Metazoa; phylum Chordata; class Aves; order Charadriiformes; family Scolopacidae; genus Numenius; species Numenius arquata. The sequence goes on along the minus strand of NW_027414642.1, from coordinate 70,034 downwards.
TGATTAATCACTGCGCATAAGCCTCCCTCTTTCCAAGTTAGTAAATCTAATGCCGTTCTGTTTTGTCCAACTACATTTGCTAATGACTGGACTTCTTGTTGAAGTGCCTGTATAGCACCTATTGTAGATTTCTCAAGCGCTTCTATAGTAGCTGATATGTTTACAATTGCTTTCTCCAATTCACTAACGCCTAAGGATGGTATAAGCCACCTTACAAAGCTATGGAATCTTGTTCCCCTTGTCGCTAGAACCAGTTTTTCTACCTCTCGGAGCTGCTTTTGTAAATTTATCATGTAATCTGTCAATATTTCATTCCCCAACTCTGTGGATGTCCCGTCTTGTACACTATATGGTCTCCCATAGAGTATTTCAAAGGGGCTCAAACCTTCTTTGGTTCTGGTTTTGTTCTTATCCTGAGAAGGGCTAATGGTAATGACTGGGGCCAGGTCAAGTTAGCTTCCTGGCCTAGTTTCACAATCTGAGTTTTGATCAAGTGATTCATCTTTTCTACCTGACCACTCGATCGTGGGTTGTATGGGGTATGAAGTTGCCAATCTATACCCAATAATCTGCTTACTTTTGAAACAACCTTTGCAGTGAAATGAGATCCTCGGTCCGAGGAAATCACTGCGGGAACCCCAAATCTTGGTATAATTTCTTGCAACAATGCTTTAACCACTTCTCTTGTTTTATTGGTTCGGCAGGGAAATGCCTCTGGCCATCCTGAAAAGGTATCGGTTAGTACCAATAGGTATCGAAACCCCCCTTTTCTTGTAAGTTCTGAGAAATCAATTTGCCATTGTTGTCCCGGATAGTTTCCCTTTCCTATTTGGCCGAACTGGACTCTGGGACCTGTCCTAGGGTTGTTCTGTAGACATACCTCACACTGCTGAGTGACTTGTTTGACCGTGGCATATAGATTCCGAGCACATATTATCCTACTCAGGTATCTGTAAAGTGCCTCTGTTCCCCAATGGGATTTTCTATGTTCTGCCATGACCACTGCCCATAATAACGAAAAAGGCACTATTATTTTTCCCTGTGGGGTTTTGGCCCATTTCCCTTCGATTTTCCCATTTAAGTCTTTGATCAATTTGTGATCATCCCTAGAATATTTAGGTTCGTCGTCAATTTGTATTTTACCATCTGGGACCAAGGATTGTATTTCTGCATTACCCATTTCTGCTGCCCTTTTGGCTTCTCGGTCCGCCAGTGCGTTACCCAGTTCCACAGCGGTGTTCCCTTTTTGGTGAGCTTTGCAGTGCATGATAGTCACTTTGGTAGGCAGTAATACTGCATCTAAGAGTTTAAGAATTTCTTCAGCATGTTTGATGTGTTTCCCTTGTGTAGATAAGAGTCCTCTTTCTCTCCAGACTGCCCCGTGAGCATGCACCACCCCGAAAGCATATTTAGAGTCTGTCCAGATATTTATCCGTTTTCCTTTGGCTAGTTCCAGCGCTCGGGTTAGTGCTATTATCTCAGCCTTTTGGGCTGATGTATTTGGGGCCAGAGCTTTGGACTCTATTACCTTCTCTGTGGTGGTTACCGCATAGCCAGCTTTACGTATCCCTTGCTGAATGAAGCTGCTCCCGTTGGTGAACCAGGAATCCTCTGCATCTTCCAATGGTTCCTCTTTCAGATCTGGTCGACTGGAGTACACCGCCTCAATTGTTTCCAAGCAGTCATGGGTCACTGATTCTCCTGCTGTTCCGCTGAGGAAAGAGGCTGGATTGACAATATTAGTTACTGTTATTTCTACATCATCTTGCTCTGTCAGGATAGTCTGATACTTGAGAAACCTCTGAGGCGAAAGCCAATGCCCTCCTTTTACTTCCAGTACTGCTGAGACGGTGTGTGAAACCATAACTGTGATTTTCTGGCCTAGGGTGAACTTACGGGCCTCTTGGATGTTTATTACCACTGCTGCCACTGCTCGGAGACAGCTAGGCCACCCTTTACTTACTCCGTCGAGCTGTTTAGAGAAGTATGCCACCGCCCTCCGATAGGGTCCCAGATTCTGAGCCAGGACTCCTAAGGCCATTTCTTGCTTTTCATAGGAAAACAACCAGAAAGGTTTAGTAGTATCGGGCAACCCCAGGGCAGGCGCTTCCATTAACCTCTTTTTTAACTGATGGAAGGCTCTGTCTGCTTCCTTATTCCACACAATATTCTTTGAGTTAGATTTTAGTAACTCGTATAGCGGCTTTACCAAGAGTCCGTAGTTATATATCCAGAGACGACACCATCCTGTCATCCCTAGAAAGGTCCGAAGTTCCTTAGGCGTCTGTGGTCGAGGTGTCTGGCAGATGGCTTCTTTCCTCTCCTTCCCGAGTGTCCGTTGGCCTGCGGTTATTTCATATCCCAGATAGGTCACTTGCTGCTGGGCTATCTGCGCCTTCTGTGGAGAAACTTTATAGCCATTAAGTCCAAGGAAATTTAGCAGGCTCACAGTCCATTCTAGGCATGTTTCTCTGGTGTCAGTGGCAAGTAACATATCGTCCACATACTGTAATACCACTCCTGTCCCAGGCGGGCGTTTCCACTGTTGTAAGTCTTTGGCTAGCTGATTTCCAAAAAGTGTTGGGCTATTTTTAAAGCCCTGTGGTAGCACAGTCCATGTAAGCTGTGTTTTCCTTCCAGATTCTGGGTTTTCCCACTCGAATGCGAACAAAAGTTGGCTCTCTGGGCTCAGAGGCAGGCAGAAAAAGGCATCCTTTAGGTCCAAGACGGTAAACCATGCCAATTCAGGTACCAATTTAGTTAGGAGAGTGTACGGATTTGCTACTACCCGATGTAAATCCTCAACAATTTTGTTGATAGCCCTGAGATCCTGTACTATGCGATAGCTACCATCCGGCTTTTTGACAGGTAATATTGGAGTGTTATACTCTGATTCACATTCTTTCAGCCGCCCATACTCGATAAACTGGTCTATAGTTTGTCGGATCCCCTTCCTATCCTCTACCCTGAGGGGATACTGTTTGACTCTCACTGGTCGTGCTCCTTGTTTGGGTTTTATCGCTATAGGGGAAGCACTTTTTTGCTCTCCCCGGCACTCCCGAGGCCCATACCCCCAGATAAATTTGGTCTTTAATCTCCTCAGGCACTCCTGGAGTAATGGGAGTTCCTATCAGGGCCAAACTTAATACTTCAATTAGTTGATCTTCAAAACCCTGAATCTTTTCAGGCCTTGTGCACCCTTGCCCTATGCTGCAGGCTGAGCAACATCTTTTTATGTCTGCTTTCATTTCTTTCATTTTTTTCTTTCTCTAAGGCTAATACCATAGGGTCTTGTGGAGGTAATAGCCCGCAGTCCCGTTGGTATTCTGGGTGATTTCGAAGGGTGAAAAACATGTCCGCATATGTAACTTGATCCCACTTTCTTTCCCTTCTAAGGAATAGCATTAATTGTAATATAGTATTGTAATTAAGGGTCCCGTTAACGGGCCATTTCTCCTGATCATCTAACTTGTAAAGAGGCCACCATTGATTGCAATATTTAATTAAGGTTTTCTTGTCCACGCTGCCACCTGGTGGGCCTCCGATCTCCTTCCAGTGTGCTAAGATACATCCTAGAGGACTCTTTTTCATTATCCCGCCTCCTTGTTTATTGCCCATTTTATGCTCTTTCTACCCCTTGATTAAGAGGTGACCCTGATCTCCGTGTGTCACCTGGGTGTTATTCCTGTTTTCTCTCCCGGGAAATAGTACAACTATATCCCTGTTGCTACCTTTATCTCCAGGGGTAGGCTATGTCTCCACAGATTACTTGTTTCAGTTCTCCCGCCCGCTCGATCTTTTCCCACTCAGTCCAGCTTCCACACTGTGAACACCAAAAATCGTCTTCCTGATCTACCCAAACAAGCAAACTCCGTATTACAAGCAAAACACTTTAGGATAAAAATAGGATCACAAACGTTATCCGAGTGTCCAAGACACTGCCACTCAATCTTCTCAATATCAGGTTCACACAATGTTTCTTTACAGTCTGTCATACGCTTCGTTCGTCTCCGGCCGCTCTCCTCGCGGAGAACACGGAACCGCGGATCAGAACTCCGCACTCGCTCCGCAGCAGTGCCGCGTCTCAATCACTCAGTTCACTCATACAATAATTTCCACCTTATATTAGACAATAACACGGAAGTGGTATCTTATGACAAATACAACAAGTAATAACACGGTAGTGATACCCTAGGACAGATACAACATATAACCAACAGTATCGCAGGGTTACACTTCCACGCACTAACATAAAATCTAAAACCAAGGGATCCCACACAAGCACAACCCAACCGTTAGCCCAAGCTTGAGCATACCCCGGGGCGAGTACGCCGACTCTTTACCACGCGTAGGACGTCTCCTCACGGCTTACAGGTCCCCCCCTAAGAAAACTCTAAACATACCTGGTCCGCAATAGATGGTCCTTGTCTGTCCCCGAGGTGATCTGGATGAGTAAGGGAGTCCCTCCGAGAAATCTCGGGGGCGCCCAGAGGAGTCCCGTCCTCAGCAGGTCCCGCAGGCAGACAGAGAGGGTCCCATCTGGGTCGCCAAATTGATGTGCGGAAACAAACCTTACAACTCGCAGAGAGTTATAAAGCAGGTATGTTTATTGCGGTGCCGGGTGCAAGGGGGATCGCTCCTCCAAACTTGCACACCCTTAGGCTAAACCCGTAGTTATTTATAAGGTAAATCATACATATGCAAACTATGGGATGGGCTAATACAATTAGTTCTAACAATAGGTGTGACTATGTTAATTATTTCCGGAGCCTCATTATAATAAGTCTCATCCTTCAGGCATGTGCGTATCTTCTCCTGGTGTTTTTCTTTGGGGGGGCGTCTTAGGGAGTAAGTTCCACGATCACTGAACCGATTCGATTGTTTTGCTGATAGAGGCCGTAAAAGTCTCTTGCTATCTTCCTGTAATCGATCAGGATGTTCCGCTTGTCTTCTGCGTGGTCTGGCAGGGGTCGTAAAGTCTCTGGTTATCTTCTCCTGTTATCAGTCAGGATGTTCCCATTTGCTTGCGAAGTGTTCCTTCAAGGCTGAGGCCCGCCTCCGCTAATTGGGAAATTCTTTGTTTTCTTTCCTCCCCTCCAAGGTTGAGATATACGTCCCTGTCATGGTTAATCCCTCTGTTTTCTGTTTCAGCTGACAGCCGTTCGGATACCCTAGGGAAGCTGTTTTATGGTGTCCCTAACCTGCATCCATTCGCAAGGCAGGAAAGGAAATCCCCCGAGATGAAAGGCTACGGTGTCGGGGGAACGTGGGGAAAGTGTGTTCTGGGTGTTTTTTGAGTCGGTCGGTTGGATGTTTTTAGTAGCAGACACACAGAAACTTCGTAACTTTCAAAAAGACTCCCTCGCGTAACTTAATTTAGAAAATGGGGTTTTCAAAAGCCCGTGGAAACATTCAGGACTCCTGTAGCGATTCCCCCTGCTCTTGCGTCGTTTTGTGACGTCCTGTTGGTAGCACGGGTACGGGCACCGCAGGAACGCAGTGACCAAGGGGTCACAGCCGAGACGTAGCGGCGCTCTCTGCGTGCGCCTCCCCGGGAGACGTCTGTCTCCCCTGAAACAATCTGGTGACCGCAGAAGGGCAGCTCGAGGAAGTCACAGCAACCTCTTAGGCCCAGCAAAAGCCAGAAAAGCGACAGCGGTGCAAACGCTGTGTGTTGTGAAGCTTTTTGCCTGTTTTGTTTGGTGACCTTTGGGTCAATTAAACTGCATTTTATTTTTTGGTGGGTTTTCTCCTGTCTTGCTTTTAGAGCAAGGCTGATATTTTTGCGTGATTCTCTCGCCCGATTTTCAGTCTTCAGCTTCTTCTCAGGTGGCACTGCGATTTTCAAAGAAAAGCTCTTCCTTTCGGTTCAGTTCAGTTGCTGTCGTTCGGTTCTTAAAGATTAGCAACGTTTAGTATTCTATATTAGATAGTTTATGACCACAGACAGTAATGGGACATACACGTATAGATGTGAAATGTAAGTTGTCAAAATATTTATTGCCTTACAATTCTCGGAGGTAGGGGTGTGTTTCCTGGGGCTTTAAAATCTATTTCACTAAAAGGTTTGTGACAAATCCTGCAAAGTGTTCAGCCCGTACCGGGCCATCTGGCTGTCGTCAGCCTGTGCGTACAAGGAGTGGTGGGCCATTAGCCGAATGTGTGTTAACCGACACGCGTGGAGGAGCAATTCCGCATCCGTCTGCTTCTGTGGCAAAGCGGGTGCCCGCTCCTGTCCTACGGACACGTTCCACAGAGGGGAGAGGCACAATTAGTTTTCCTGAATCCGGGATGTTCGTTTTGAGTTCGTTTTGTGATGCGTCTCCTCATAATTTGAGGCATGGGTAGCGTGTGAATTCCTAGTTAAAATTCTCACAGTTAAAAAGGCAAAACTTCTCCCGAGAAAAAAAATTTCAAATTTGATTGCATAATGAAACGAGGCCTGTTTTTCTGCACAGAAACGATTTGTGGAAATCGTCCTGAATTATAAGCGTGTATACCCAGATGTGTACACTCCAAGTTGGCAGAAATGTAAAGCATGCTTTAAGGTGAAAGATGGCTGTAACTGTGATGAAAACTTTAAGGTTCGTACTAGATGCTTTTAAAGTCGGATTTTTCACAGGCAGGAAGATAGAATCTAGGAGCACCGCAGGCGCAGCGGCAATTTTAGAGCTGAGTGGTGCCGGATATTATCCATTTACAGACAGAATTCTCGGTACTGTCTTAGATTTACATCGAATTTCTATCAAATGAGCCACCTAGCCTTCCTGTATAGTATATTTTGGTGCCCCGATATTACTTGGCGTATTTCATAAGTATACCTTTTATGGCCGTTTCTCGTGCTTTTCCGAGAGAGCTGCTTTACTTTTTCATAGTTGCACGGTTTTTGAATGCCTCTTCTGCCTTTCAGATCTTCTCTTTCTCCTACGCCTTAAATACTCGTACAAGAACAAGCAGAAAATGTTATGTGCAGCTGTAACGTGGTTTGGGGTTTTTTTTTTGGTAGGATGAAATGGAAATACTGGGACTAGCGATCCAGAAGTCTGAAGAAGCCACCGTAAAGGACCGTCCCAGTGACTACCGTCGAGTTAGGATTATTAAAAGCACCAAAGCGACACGCTCGTAGAGATGGGGACTACCTCTGGACACGTGTTAATCCCGGTCAGGTGTCCTCGGGATACAGATGGTCTGCGCTTCCTGCTCTGACAAGACAGAAGCGATGAGCTTCAGGATGAGCTCCTGAAGACAAGAAAGAGGCCAGGTGCCGGGGTTCTTGTCTCTTTGTTTGTTTGTTTGTTTGTTTTGGGCGGGGGGTGGTGGGTGGGCGGGCGTGTGGCTTCCAAAACAGGGTGCGCGGTTGACTGCAGGTGGCAGCCTGCAGAGCTCTTTTGCTGCCTGACCTCGCCTTTTCTTTGTCACTCCTCTTTCATGGCATCTGCGCTGAAAGCCGGGGCGGTCAACGAAGAGACGTGGACAAAACGGGACGAACCGGCGCCGCTTCTGCCTGTTTTCCAGGCTTTGCCACGAACCAAGGAGCATCATCAGCCTCGTCACTGGTGGCGGCGAGTCCTGAGGTGGCTTAGGTGAGTCGAGCCTTCCAGGAACGTCCGTTGTCCGTAGCCTACGGCGTGTCATTTGGACGTCAGTCGGAAGGAGGTTTCCCTTTCTGAAAGGGCACCGGTTTCTCGTGCCAAGCGGTTGCCTCTCCTGAAGTTCCCACGAGAGGGGATCCTCGGAGACGATGCGCTGGGCAGCAGAAGTCATCAGCGAGGAGACGTCGCGCGCTCTATTAAATAGGGACAAAAAGAAAGACGATGTCCTTCCAAAGGCCCGAGCGCGGCACCTCTTCCGACGGCCGATGGCATGGCCGGCCTTTGGGCTCTGGGTCCCCCGTAACAGCGGGGACACGGCCAAACCCTGTTCCTCTGCGTGTTCGGCACAGCCAAAAGCCTTGGCCGGTCCGCCGGTCGTTTTCGGTAGCCTGGTGGATTGCGGCACCGGGGATTGGATTTCCCCCCGCCAAAAGTACAGCCGTTTGGGGAATCTCTTACCTTCCTGGTTTTTTCTATCGTAAAGGAGACTTTAAAAAAAGGGTTAAAGTTGTATAACGTGCAAACTGACTTGCAGGCTTTAAACGGCAACCGTCCACCGGCTGTAGCCTACAGCGTCTTAGGCGTCCCTAAGCGGCGAGGTATTTGTTCCAAATCTTTGAAAAGAGAGGCAACTGAAGGTAACGGGTTGGGTTTTTGGTTGGGTTTTTTATTGGGTTTTTTTGTTGTTGTTGTTGGTTTTGGTTTTGTTTTTTGTTTTTTCCCCCCCGTGCTCTTTAGGCGGAGTGCTCTGAAGAACCTGATTTCTGCCTGGCTTTCAGCGGCGCGTTTCCCCGGCAGTGCGGTAGCATCTCTCTTGGGCAGTGCCGCCGGCCAGATGTCCCTCCTCCTTGGGTAGGAGAGAAAGCAGCCCCCGGTCAAATGACAACTGCGCGTTCTGGAGACGGAGAGCGCAACGGTGGGGGTTCGGAGCTGTGCCAGTTGAATTAGCGCCGAAGAAAAAGTCCGAGGCTTTTCTAGCGTGAGTATTTTTCTTGGCCGTATCTAAACGCGCGCAGAGCTTTCCAGCGGCAGGGAAAGGGAAGGGAGGAGGCGCTTCCCCCCAGCGGGCGGAGGGTTTGTTACGCTGTTAGGCTGAGAAGGTGTTGCAAGTGGCACGGGTCAGTCTGAATAGGGACCTGAAGCGTCGGGATGGCTCCGGCTTTGGCAGGCCGTGCCGTCTTTGGAGCGGAGCTGTTTCCCCGCAATCCTCCTGTAGCTCAGCTCCTGTCCTGTCCCTCGGCCGGAGGGAATTCCTCTACTCTCTTCGGTGCTCTTTCGTTTGATGATGCTGATCTCCGGTTGGGGTTTGTTGTTTGTTTTGCAGGTGCCTCGTTGTCCGCGTCTCGTGCTGCTCGACAGATGCCCCAGCCCGGGTTTGCAGCCGATGGTGGAGCCGCCTGAGGGGAAGGGGCCAGCCCTGGGTCTGGTCGTTCGGTGCATTTTTTGGGACGAATTAAAAAAACTGGGGTGTGTGGGGGGGTGTGTGTGTGAGATGATGTCATTTGGGGCAGCCGGATGTCAGCGGGGGAGCGACGGTGCGGCGGAGGAGCAGGTGAGTGGGGGTTAAGTGGGGTTCCCCCCACAAGAGGGTGGGTCACGGCCCCCTAATGCCTGAAAACTTGGTGCGGGGCAGGTGGTTGGGGTTTTGGGCGGTGGTGTTTAAAAGCTGTATATGCGGGGGTGAGGCACTGGAGTAGAGAACAATCTCTCATTTTTCTGTGTGTTGAAAAATAATATTCCCTTACGTATATAAAAGGAGTTCAAAATACCAACCCGTATCTCTAAGGATTCTGTATTATTTAATGGGAGTTTAGACGACGGAAAGATTTTTTAAAAGATTTATTTATAAAGAGAGATTGAAGCGTCAAAGCGGATGTCTGGACAGGTCGCTAGTCCAATTGGATGTTGTCTATCGTGCGTGTTAATCTGTAAGTCTAAACAGATGTGACTCTTAGCAGAGGTTCTGTCGAAGTGTATCAAGAGCATCCGTTTTCCCTAAGTCTTACCCACGGGTCGGTCAGTGCGGAGGCGTAAACGCCTGTGCTGTAGATGGTTCCAGACTGCAAAGAGAGCCTATCGCTAGAAGGGATTTCCAAACTGGCCCTCCCCTCTGCTCTCTCTTGCCGGCGTCCAAGCGCTTTCAAAAGCGCTTTAAGCAGGAGTGTTGATTCCCAGGAGGATAGGGAAGCTCTACAGAGAGACTTAGGTAGATTGGATCGTTGGGCCAACATCAGTGGTATGAGTTTCAACAAGGGCGAGTGCCAGGTTCTGCGCGTGGGCCACAATAACCCCGAGCAGCGCTACAGGCTTGGGGAAATGTGGCTGGAAAACCACCTGGAAGAAAGAGACCTGGGGGTTCTAATGGACAAGCGGCTGAACGTGAGCCGGCAGTGTGCCCAGGTGGCCACGAAAGCCAACGGCATCCTGGCTTGTATTAGAAACAGCGTGAGCAGCAGAAGTAGGGAGGCGATTGTGCCCCTGTACTCGGCACTGGTGAGGCCGCACCTGGAGTATTGCGTCCGGTTTTGGGCACCTCAATCCAAGAGAGATGTCGAGGTGCTGGAGCGAGTGCAGAGGAGGGCAACGAAGCTGGTGAAGGGCCTGGAAAACAAATCCTATGAAGAGCGGTTGAAGGAGCTGGGACTGTTTAGTATGAGGAAGAGGGGGCTGAGGGGAGACCTCGTCACTCTCTAAAACTACTTGAAAGGACACTGTAGAGAGGTCGGTGCTGGTCTCTTGGCACAGGTAGGTAACGACAGAACGAGAGGGAACGGCTTCAAGCTCCAACAGGGTAGGTTTAGACTGGACATTAGGAAAGAATGTTTCACAGAGGGAGTGGTCGGGCATTGGAACAGGCTACCCGGGGAGGTGGTCGAGTCACCATCCCTGGATGTGTTTAAGAACCGTTGAGATGTGGTGTTGGGGGATATGGTGTAGGGGAGAACTTTGTAGAGTAGGGTAGATGGTTGGACTCGATGATCCCAAGGGTCTCTTGCAACCTAGACGATTCTATGATTCTATGAAAAGCAGCCCCTTCCCCCGTTTCCCCTCCCGCCCTGGGGAGCTGGATCGGTGCAGCGGGACAGGAGGAAAAAAACCCAGCCCCGTTTTCCTGCAGGGACGCAAAGCTCCCCGATGTCTCTGTGGTGGATAAGGCGGCACCCCCGCCTGCCTTCCTGGACGCCGGCGGACTGGCTGCTGTCGCCCCCACGGCCCCCGGGGCCACGCGCAGAGCGCCGCGGCGTCCCTGGGGCTGGTTGCGGGGCGAACACCGGAGGTTTTTGGCGCCGAGGCGACGGCTGCGGCTGCCCGGACTGCGAGCGGGGACAGGGCAGAGAGCGGGAAGGCCTGCCCGCCGGTAAGCGGTCACGGTCCCTGGGTGGAGGGAAGCGGGCTGAGAGCGGTCACCGCTCATGGCCCCGGTGAGGTCTCAGAGGGGGACAAGGAAGGGGGCGTGGGCGCTGCCCGGTGCTTTCCGCCCGCTGCGGACCGGTCCACAGCGATTTCTGGGCTGGCCGCCATTTTCCCCCGGCCCCCTCCGGTTCCGGAGCGGCTCGGCCCGCCCATACCGCGCGCCCATTGGTCGCGGTGCCGTAAGCGGCGTCCGTCCTCTAGGAGCCCCCGTCCCATTGGTCGATCGCGCCGTCAATCTCCAGCGCCTCCCAGTCCGGCCAATCGGAGCGCGGCAGGCGATCCGACCAATCGGAGCGCGGCGGTCGCGCTGTGATTGGCTCGTCCTCCTGTCAATCCGCCCGGGGGCGGTCGCCATGGTGAGGAAGCCCCGCCCGGTCGCGCATGCGCAGTAGTAAGGACGGCGCCGCCCTCACTACTGCGCATGCGCCACCGGGCGGGGCGTCCTCACCATGGCAACCGCCATTGACGTCCCACTCCGGCCAATCGGAGCGCGGCAGGAGATCCGACCAATCGGAGCGCGGCGGTCGCGTTGTGATTGGCTCGTCCTCCTGTCAATCCGCCCGGGGGCGGTTGCCATGGTGAGGAAGCCCCGCCTGGTCGCGCATGCGCAGTAGTAAGGGCGGCGCCGTGCTCGCTACTGCCGCCTTGTGGACAAAAATCGGTACTGCAGGTGGGGGGGCGCGCATGCGCAGTGGAAAGAGTGGCGCCGCCCTCGCTGCTGCCGCCGCTTGTGGACAAAAAGCGGTACTGCAGGTACGGGGGTAGGGGGGTCCGGCCGCATGCGCAGTGGACGGGGGGGGGGGGGGCGCTGCGCTCGCCGCTGCCGCCCGTGCCAGCAGAAACCGGCGCTGCAGCTCGGCGGATGCGGGGGGGGAAGGCGGAGCCCTGGGAGGTTCCATTTTCCCCAAATTGGGGAAAATTATTCAATTTGGGGTTTTTTTCGGTGCTTTTCCGCAACGGAAAAGACTTCAGGGTTTTGTTAGGGTTTTTCTTGCCCTTCCCCGCCGCCGGGGACGGCGCCCATGCGGGGGCTGACGCTGCAGAACCGTAAATTGAACCCCCAAATTGAACCCCCAAATTGAACCCCGTACATGAATAACATTTTCCCCAATTTGGGGAAAAGGGAACCTTCCCCGGTCCCGCCTCCCCCCGCTCCCCGAGCCGCACCGCCGGTTTCTGCTGGCACGGGCGGCAGCGGCGGCGAGCGCAGCGCCCCCCTTTCTACTGGGCATGCGCGTCCCGTCCCCCCCCCCCCCCCGCCCTGTACCTGCGTACCTGCAGTACCGCTTTTTGTCCACGAGGGGGCAGTAGCGAGCACGGCGCCGCCCTCACTACTGCGCATGCGCCACCGGGCGGGGCGTCCTCACCATGGCAACCGCCCCCTGGCGGATTGACAGGAGGACGAGCCAATCACAGCGCGACCGCCGCGCTCCGATTGGTCGGATCGCCTGCCGCGCTCCGATTGGCCGGGGTGGGAGGCGCTGAAGATTGACGGCGCGACCGACCAATGGGACGGGCTCCCCGAGGACGGAAGCCGCTTCCGGCGCCGTGACCAATGGGCGCGCCGCATGGGCGGGCCGAGCCGCTCCGGAAGCGGAGGGGGCCGGGGGAAAATGGCGGCGCGCGCAGAAGCGGCTGCGGCGCGGCGCGGCGCGGACCGGACCGCACCGCACCGCACCGCACCGCACCGGCGCGGGCGGAAAGCACCGGGCAGCCGGACAGCGTCGCGGTGCCGCTGGACAGCGTCGCGGTGCCGCTGGACAGCGTCGCGAGGCAGCTGGACAGCGTCGAGGCCAGCGGGGGGGCGCGGGGAAGGCGGCCGGGGTCCCGAGGCGGCTCCGAGGGGAGACGGCGTTGCGGGGGGGCGGGCTGAGGCGTCTGGGGAGGTGCTCGCGGCTCCCGGGGCTGGCAAACGGGCTCGCGTGGCTGGTGTTGGGGCTTCAGCCGGAGAGGGAGTCGTGTGGCTTTGGGCTGAGGGGCGGGGGTGGAGTCCGGCGTTTTGGGGACTTGAGCAGAGGCTCAGCGGCTGGGTTTTGGGGCTCGGAAGGGGGCAGTAAGTGATGCGGTTCGGGGGCGGAGAGCAGAAGCCGTTTTGGCTGGTTCTGCAGGGGGGGTGGGCAGGAGGGCGTTGGGGGCTGCGGGGGAAAGCAGGGGCTGGGCGGGCTGCGGGGTGCTCAAACAGCAGGTGAGGTTTTCAAATCTGCAACTTGTAACTGTTGCAGCTTTATTCTGGCTTCCTCCATTTTTGCAAAAGCTTCTGTTGCTAGACAGAGCATTCCTCTGTGTATCAGCTACTTGAGCTAGTTTATTTCAATGCGTCTGATCAGGTTTGTCTGTTCAGCAAAGTGGCATTTAAAGGTGACGTTTCACCGGATGCCAGCGGCTGTGCCTTATTTCCAGTATAAAGATGTATTCCCCAAATATCAGAGTGGGATATAACAACTGCAGCTGGTCAAAAGTAACACTGAAATGCAAAATTTAGAATTTCTTTTTTCCCATTGGCTCCTCCTCAGTATGAACACAAAGTTAATTTCTATTCTTAATTCCTATTTATGCTACATATATGAAGGATGAACGCGAGGAAAGGAGACCATAAAATACTGGCCTATTGCTATTTGTATGCTGCGCTTTGAACAGAAGAGACAAAACTGTCCTTTTTGTGAAATAATACCGGCTGTATCAGTGCCGTCCTCGTGTTTTTATTCAAAAATGTGAGATTTGTTGCCCCGAATGGTGAGAGTAGTTTTTGTTAATGGAAGTCGCAAGAGGTTCTGCCACCTTAAAAACCATAGAATCATAGAATGGTTAGAATTGGAAGGGACCTTCAAGATCATCGTGTTGCAGCCCCCCTGCCTTGGGCAGGGACGCCTCCACTAGAGCGGGTTGCTCAAAGCCCCGTCCAGCCTGGCCTTAAACACTTCCAGGGATGGGGCATCCACAGCTTCCCCGGGCAACCTGTTCCAGTGCCTCACCACCCTCACGGTAAAGAATTTCCTCCTAACATCTAGTCTGAATCTCCCCTCTTCCGATTTAAAACCGTTACCCCTTGTCCTGTCGCTACCTTTCCCGACAGAGAGTCCCTCTCCGGCTCTCCCGTAGGCTCCCTTCAGATATTGGAAGGCTGCTCTGAGGTCTCCCCGGAGCCTTCTCTTCTCCAGGCTGAACAACCCCAGCTCTCTCAGTCTCTCTTCACAGGGGAGGTGCTCCGTCCCTCCGATGGTTTTCGTGGCCCTCCGCTGGGCCCCTTCCAACAGGTCCACGTCCTTCCCGTGTCGAGGACTCCAAAGCTGGACACCGTACGCCAGGTGGGGTCTCGCGCGCGCAGAGTAGAGGGGGGTAGAATCGCCTCCCGTGACCCGCTGGCCACGCTTCTCTTGATGCAGCCCAGGGTGGGGTTGGCTTTCTGGGCTGCCAGCGCGCGTTGCCGGCTCGTACTGACATGTAATAATGCTACTGACGTACCGTTAGCAGCCTCGTGTTAAAAGAAGCGAGAAGCTGTAATATCCTTAATTTAGACAGTTTTTACGTGAAACGGTGCATCCTCACTGTTTCGTCACTTTCAGGAGCGAGCAATTGACCGAGAGCAGGAGAGAGACCTTTTCCAGCAAGAGATAGGGAAGCCGGAACAACAGCTTAAGGTTCCACAAAGGATTCGGCCTGTCAGCGAGCATCAAACCGGAGAGGTAACGCGCGCTATTGCTTGTACTCAAGGGATCTAAATGGTACGCTGACAGCCGTTCGGATACCCTAGGGAAGCTGTTTTATGGTGTCCCTAACCTGCATCCGTTCGCAAGGCAGGAAAGGAAATCCCCCGAGATGAAAGGCTACGGTGTCGGGGGAACGTGGGGAAAGTGTGTTCTGGGTGTTTTTTGAGTCGGTCGGTTGGATGTTTTTAGTAGCAGACACACAGAAGCCTCGTAACTTTCAAAAAGACTCCCTCGCGTAACTTAATTTAGAAAATGGGGTTTTCAAAAGCCCGTGGAAACATTCAGGACTCCTGTAGCGATTCCCCCTGCTCTTGCGTCCTTTTGTGACATCCTGTTGGTAGCACGGGTACGGGCACCGCAGGAACGCAGTGACCAAGGGGTCACAGCCGAGACGTAGCGGCGCTCTCTGCGTGCGCCTCCCCGGGAGACGTCTGTCTCCCCTGAAACAATCTGGTGACCGCAGAAGGGCAGCTCGAGGAAGTCACAGCAACCTCTTAGGCCCAGCAAAAGCCAGAAAAGCGACAGCGGTGCAAACGCTGTGTGTTGTGAAGCTTTTTGCCTGTCTTGTTTGGTGACCTTTGGGTCAATTGAACTGCATTTTATTTTTTGGTGGGTTTTCTCCTGTCTTGCTTTTAGAGCAAGGCTGATATTTTTGCGTGATTCTCTCGCCCGATTTTCAGTCTTCAGCTTCTTCTCAGGTGGCACTGCGATTTTCAAAGAAAAGCTCTTCCTTTCGGTTCAGTTCAGTTGCTGTCGTTCGGTTCTTAAATGGTAGCAACGTTTAGTATTCTATATTAGATAGTTTATGACCACAGACAGTAATGGGACATGCATGGATAGACGTGAAATGTAAGTTGTCAAAATATTTATTGCCTTACAATTCTCGGAGGTAGGGGTGTGTTTCCTGGGGTTTCAAAATCTATTTCACTAAAAAGGTTTGTAACAAATCCTGCAAAGTGTTCAGCCCGTACCGGGCGACCTGGCTGTCGTCAGCCTCTGCGTACAAGGAGTGGTGGGCCATTAGCCGAATGTGTGTTAACCGACACGCGTGGAGCAATTCCGCATCCGTCTGCTTCTGTGGCAAAGCGGGTGCCCGCTCCTGTCCTACGGACACGTTCCACAGAGGGGGGAGGCACAATTAGTTTTCCTGAATCCGGGATGTTCGTTTTGAGTTCGTTTTGTGATGCGTCTCCTCATAATTTGAGGCATGGGTAGCGTGTGAATTCCTAGTTAAAATTCTCACAGTTAAAAAGGCAAAACTTCTCCCGAGAAAAAAAATTTCAAATTTGATTGCATAATGAAACGAGGCCTGTTTTTCTGCACAGAAACGATTTGTGGGAATCGTCCTGAATTACAAGCGTGTATACCCAGATGTGTACACTCCAAGTTGGCAGATAGGCTGCAGCAGCAATGTAAAGCATGCTTTAAGGTGAAAGATGGCTGTAACTGTGATGAAAACTTTAAGGTTCGTACTAGATGCTTTTAAAGTAGGATTTTTCACAGGCAGGCGCAGCGGCAATTTTAGAGCCGAGTGGTGCCGAATATTACCCATTTACAGACAGAATTCTCGGTACTGTCTTAGATTTACATCGAATTTCTATCAAATGAGCCACCTAGCCTTCCTATATAGTATATTTTGGTGCCCCGATATTACTTGGCGTATTTCATAAGTATACCTTTTATGGCCGTTTCTCGTGCTTTTCCGAGAGAGCTGCTTTACTTTTTCATAGTTGCACGGTTTTTGAATGCCTCTTCTGCCTTTCAGATCTTCTCTTTCTCCTACGCCTTAAATACTCGTACAAGAACGTGCAGAAAATGTTATGTGCAGCTGTAACGTGCTTTGGGGTTTTTTTTGGTAGGATGAAATGGAAATACTGGGACTGGCGATCCAGAAGTCTGAAGAAGCCACCGTAAAGGACCGTCCCAGTGACTACCGTCGAGTTAGGATTATTAAAAGCACCAAAGCGACACGCTCGTAGAGATGGGGACTACCTCTGGACACGTGTTAATCCCGGTCAGGTGTCCTCGGGATACAGATGGTCTGCGCTTCCTGCTCTGACAAGACAGAAGCGATGAGCTTCAGGATGAGCTCCTGAAGACAAGAAAGAGGCCAGGTGCCGGGGTTCTTGTCTCTTTGTTTGTTTGTTTGTTTGTTTGTTTTGGGCGGGGGGTGGCGGGCGGGCGGGCGGGCGTGTGGCTTCCAAAACAGGGTGCGCGGTTGACTGCAGGTGGCAGCCTGCAGAGCTCTTTTGCTGCCTGACCTCGCCTTTTCTTTGTCACTCCTCTTTCATGGCATCTGCGCTGAAAGCCGGGGCGGTCAACGAAGAGACGTGGACAAAACGGGACGAACCGGCGCCGCTTCTGCCTGTTTTCCAGGCTTTGCCACGAACCAAGGAGCATCATCAGCCTCGTCACTGGTGGCGGCGAGTCCTGAGGTGGCTTAGGTGAGTCGAGCCTTCCAGGAACGTCCGTTGTCCGTAGCCTACGGCGTGTCATTTGGACGTCAGTCGGAAGGAGGTTTCCCTTTCTGAAAGGGCACCGGTTTCTCGTGCCAAGCGGTTGCCTCTCCTGAAGTTCCCACGAGAGGGGATCCTCGGAGACGATGCGCTGGGCAGCAGAAGTCATCAGCGAGGAGACGTCGCGCGCTCTATTAAATAGGGACAAAAAGAAAGACGATGTCCTTCCAAAGGCCCGAGCGCGGCACCTCTTCCGACGGCCGATGGCATGGCCGGCCTTTGGGCTCTGGGTCCCCCGTAACAGCGGGGACACGGCCAAACCCTGTTCCTCTGCGTGTTCGGCACAGCCAAAAGCCTTGGCCGGTCCGCCGGTCGTTTTCGGTAGCCTGGTGGATCGCGGCACCGGGGATTGGATTTCCCCCCGCCAAAAGTACAGCCGTTTGGGGAATCTCTTACCTTCCTGGTTTTTTCTATCGTAAAGGAGACTTTAAAAAAAGGGTTAAAGTCGTATAACGTGCAAACTGACTTGCAGGCTTTAAACGGCAACCGTCCACCGGCTGTAGCCTACAGCGTCTTAGGCGTCCCTAAGCGGCGAGGTATTTGTTCCAAATCTTTGAAAAGAGAGGCGACTGAAGGTAACGGGTTGGGTTTTTGGTTGGGTTTTTTTTCTAGTTTTTTTGTTTTTTGTTTTTCCCCCCCCTTTTCTTTAGGCGGAGCGCTCTGAAGAACCTGATTTCTGCCTGGCTTTCAGCGTCGCGTTTCCCCGGCAGTGCGGTAGCATCTCTCTCGGGCAGTGCCGCCGGCCAGATGTCCCTCCTCCTTGGGTAGGAGAGAAAGCAGCCCCCGGTCAAATGACAACTGCGCGTTCTGGAGACGGAGAGCGCAACGGTGGGGGTTCGGAGCTGTGCCAGTTGAATTAGCGCCGAAGAAAAAACCCGAGGCTTTTCTAGCGTGAGTATTTTTCTTGGCCGTATCTAAACGCGCGCAGAGCTTTCCAGCGGCAGGGAAAGGGAAGGGAGGAGGCGCTTCCCCCCAGCGGGCGGAGGGTTTGTTACGCTGTTAGGCTGAGAAGGTGTTGCAAGTGGCACGGGTCAGTCTGAATAGGGACCTGAAGCGTCGGGATGGCTCCGGCTTTGGCAGGCCGTGCCGTCTTTGGAGCGGAGCTGTTTCCCCGCAATCCTCCTGTAGCTCAGCTCCTGTCCTGTCCCTCGGCCGGAGGGAATTCCTCTACTCTCTTCGGTGCTCTTTCGTTTGATGATGCTGATCTCCGGTTGGGGTTTGCTGTTTGTTTTGCAGGTGCCTCGTTGTCCGCGTCTCGTGCTGCTCGACAGATGCCCCGGCCCGGGTTTGCAGCCGGTGGTGGAGCCGCCTGAGGGGAAGGGGCCAGCCCTGGGTCTGGTCGTTCGGTGCATTTTTTGGGGCGAATTAAAAAAACCGGTGCGTGTGTGTGGGGGGGGGTGGTGTGATGATGTCATTTGGGGCAGCCGGATGTCAGCGGGGGAGCGACGGTGCGGCGGAGGAGCAGGTGAGTGGGGGTTAAGTGGGGTTCCCCCCACAAGAGGGTGGGTCACGGCCCCCAAACGCCTGAAAACTTGGTGCGGGGCAGGTGGTTGGGGTTTTGGGCGGTGGTGTTTAAAAAATGTTAAAAGCTGTATATGCGGGGGTGAGGCATTGGAGTAGAGAACAATCTCTCATTTTTCTGTGTGTTGAAAAATAATATTCCCTTACGTATATAAAAGGAGTTCCAAATACCAACCCGTATCTCTAAGGATTCTGTATTATTTAATGGGAGTTTAGACGACGGAA
The DNA here is from genome assembly GCF_964106895.1 of Numenius arquata. Classification (NCBI taxonomy): domain Eukaryota; kingdom Metazoa; phylum Chordata; class Aves; order Charadriiformes; family Scolopacidae; genus Numenius; species Numenius arquata. The sequence continues at coordinate 51,059 of NW_027414642.1, read as the reverse complement.
AGATTTTTTAAAAGATTTATTTATAAAGAGAGATTGAAGCGTCAAAGCGGATGTCTGGACAGGTCGCTAGTCCAATTGGATGTTGTCTATCTATCGTGCGTGTTAATCTGTAAGTCTAAACAGATGTGACTCTTAGCAGAGGTTCTGTCGAAGTGTATCAAGAGCATCCGTTTTCCCTAAGTCTTACCCACGGGTCGGTCAGTGCGGAGGCGTAAACGCCTGTGCTGTAGATGGTTCCAGACTGCAAAGAGAGCCTATCGCTAGAAGGGATTTCCAAACTGGCCCTCCCCTCTGCTCTCTCTTGCCGGCGTCCAAGCGCTTTCAAAAGCGCTTTAAGCAGGAGTGTTGATTCCCAGGAGGATAGGGAAGCTCTACAGAGAGACTTAGGTAGATTGGATCGTTGGGCCAACATCAGTGGTATGAGTTTCAACAAGGGCGAGTGCCAGGTTCTGCGCGTGGGCCACAATAACCCCGAGCAGCGCTACAGGCTTGGGGAAACGTGGCTGGAAAACCACCTGGAAGAAAGAGACCTGGGGGTGCTAATGGACAAGCGGCTGAACGTGAGCCGGCAGTGTGCCCAGGTGGCCACGAAAGCCAACGGCATCCTGGCTTGTATTAGAAACAGCGTGAGCAGCAGAAGTAGGGAGGCGATTGTGCCCCTGTACTCGGCACTGGTGAGGCCACACCTGGAGTATTGCGTCCGGTTTTGGGCACCTCAATCCAAGAGAGATGTCGAGGTGCTGGAGCGAGTGCAGAGGAGGGCAACGAAGCTGGTGAAGGGCCTGGAAAACAAATCCTATGAAGAGCGGTTGAAGGAGCTGGGACTGTTTAGTATGAGGAAGAGGGGGCTGAGGGGAGACCTCGTCACTCTCTTAACACTACTTGAAAGGACACTGTAGAGAGGTCGGTGCTGGTCTCCTGGCACAGGTAGGTAACGACAGAACGAGAGGGAACGGCTTCAAGCTCCAACAGGGTAGGTTTAGACTGGACATTAGGAAAGAATGTTTCACAGAGGGAGTGGTCGGGCATTGGAACAGGCTACCCAGGGAGGTGGTCGAGTCACCATCCCTGGATGTGTTTAAGAACCGTTGAGATGTGGTGTTGGGGGATATGGTGTAGGGGAGAACTTTGTAGAGTAGGGTAGATGGTTGGACTCGATGATCCCAAGGGTCTCTTGCAACCTAGACGATTCTATGATTCTATGAAAAGCAGCCCCTTCCCCCGTTTCCCCTCCCGCCCTGGGGAGCTGGATCGGTGCAGCGGGACAGGAGGAAAAAAACCCAGCCCCGTTTTCCTGCAGGGACGCAAAGCTCCCCGATGTCTCTGTGGTGGATAAGGCGGCACCCCCGCCTGCCTTCCTGGACGCCGGCGGACTGGCTGCTGTCGCCCCCGCGGCCCCCGGGGCCACGCGCAGAGCGCCGCGGCGTCCCTGGGGCTGGTTGCGGGGCGAACACCGGAGGTTTTTGGCGCCGAGGCGACGGCTGCGGCTGCCCGGACTGCGAGCGGGGACAGGGCAGAGAGCGGGAAGGCCTGCCCGCCGGTAAGTGGTCACGGTCCCTGGGTGGAGGGAAGCGGGCTGAGAGCGGTCACCGCTCATGGCCCCGGTGAGGTCTCAGAGGGGGACAAGGAAGGGGGCGTGGGCGCTGCCCGGTGCTTTCCGCCCGCTGCGGACCGGTCCGCAGCGATTTCTGGGCTGGCCGCCGTTTTCCCCCGGCCCCCTCCGGTTCCGGAGCGGCTCGGCCCGCCCATACCGCGCGCCCATTGGTCGCGGTGCCGTAAGCGGCGTCCGTCCTCTAGGAGCCCCCGTCCCATTGGTCGATCGCGCCGTCAATCTCCAGCGCCTCCCAGTCCGGCCAATCGGAGCGCGGCAGGCGATCCGACCAATCGGAGCGGGGCGGTCGCGTTCTGATTGGCTCGTCCTCCTGTCAATCCGCCCGGGGGGCGGTTGCCATGGTGAGGAAGCCCCGCCCGGTCGCGCATGCGCAGTAGTAAGGACGGCGCCGCCCTCACTACTGCGCATGCGCCACCGGGCGGGGCGTCCTCACCATGGCAACCGCCATTGACGTCCCACTCCGGCCAATCGGAGCGCGGCAGGCGATCCGACCAATCGGAGCGCGGCGGTCGCGTTGTGATTGGCTCGTCCTCCTGTCAATCCGCCCGGGGGCGGTTGCCATGGTGAGGAAGCCCCGCCTGGTCGCGCATGCGCAGTAGTAAGGGCGACGCCGTGCTCGCTACTGCCGCCTTGTGGACAAAAATCGGTACTGCAGGTGGGGGGGGCGCGCATGCGCAGTGGAAAGAGTGGCGCCGCCCTCGCTGCTGCCGCCGCTTGTGGACAAAAAGCGGTACTGCAGGTACGGGGGTAGGGGGGTCCGGCCGCATGCGCAGTGGACGGGGGGGGGGGGGGGGGCGCTGCGCTCGCCGCTGCCGCCCGTGCCAGCAGAAACCGGCGCTGCAGCTCGGCGGATGCGGGGGGGGAAGGCGGAGCCCTGGGAGGTTCCATTTTCCCCAAATTGGGGAAAATTATTCAATTTGGGGTTTTTTTCGGTGCTTTTCCGCAACGGAAAAGACTTCAGGGTTTTGTTAGGGTTTTTCTTGCCCTTCCCCGCCGCCGGGGACGGCGCCCATGCGGGGGCTGACGCTGCAGAACCGTAAATTGAACCCCCAAATTGAACCCCGAACATGAATAACATTTTCCCTAATTTGGGGAAAAGGGAACCTTCCCCGGTCCCGCCTCCCCCCGCTCCCCGAGCCGCACCGCCGGTTTCTGCTGGCACGGGCGGCAGCGGCGGCGAGCGCAGCGCCCCCCTTTCTACTGGGCATGCGCGTCCCCCCCCCCCCCCCGCCCTGTACCTGCGTACCTGCAGTACCGCTTTTTGTCCACGAGGGGGCAGTAGCGAGCACGGCGCCGCCCTCACTACTGCGCATGCGCCACCGGGCGGGGCGTCCTCACCATGGCAACCGCCATTGACGTCCCACTCCGGCCAATCGGAGCGCGGCAGGCGATCCGACCAATCGGAGCGCGGCGGTCGCGTTGTGATTGGCTCGTCCTCCTGTCAATCCGCCCGGGGGGCGGTTGCCATGGTGAGGAAGCCCCGCCCGGTCGCGCATGCGCAGTAGTAAGGACGGCGCCGCCCTCACTACTGCGCATGCGCCACCGGGCGGGGCGTCCTCACCATGGCAACCGCCCCCTGGCGGATTGACAGGAGGACGAGCCAATCACAGCGCGACCGCCGCGCTCCGATTGGTCGGATCGCCTGCCGCGCTCCGATTGGCCGGGGTGGGAGGCGCTGAAGATTGACGGCGCGACCGACCAATGGGACGGGCTCCCCGAGGACGGAAGCCGCTTCCGGCGCCGTGACCAATGGGCGCGCCGCATGGGCGGGCCGAGCCGCTCCGGAAGCGGAGGGGGCCGGGGGAAAATGGCGGCGCGCGCAGAAGCGGCTGCGGCGCGGCGCGGCGCGGACCGCACCGCACCGGACCGGCGCGGGCGGAAAGCACCGGGCAGCCGGACAGCGTCGCGGTGCCGCTGGACAGCGTCGCGGTGCCGCTGGACAGCGTCGCGGTGCCGCTGGACAGCGTCGCGAGGCAGCTGGACAGCGTCGCGAGGCAGCTGGACAGCGTCGAGGCCAGCGGGGGGGCGCGGGGAAGGCGGCCGGGGTCCCGAGGCGGCTCCGAGGGGAGACGGCGTTGCGGGGGGGCGGGCTGAGGCGTCTGGGGAGGTGCTCGCGGCTCCTGGGGCTGGCAAACGGGCTCGCGTGGCTGGTGTTGGGGCTTCAGCCGGAGAGGGAGTCGTGTGGCTTTGGGCTGAGGGGCGGGGGTGGAGTCCGGCGTTTTGGGGACTTGAGCAGAGGCTCAGCGGCTGGGTTTTGGGGCTCGGAAGGGGGCAGTAAGTGATGCGGTTTGGGGGCGGAGAGCAGAAGCCGTTTTGGCTGGTTCTGCACGGGGGGTGGGCAGGAGGGCGTTGGGGGCTGCGGGGGAAAGCAGGGGCTGGGCGGGCTGCGGGGTGCTCAAACAGCAGGTGAGGTTTTCAAATCTGCAACTTGTAACTGTTGCAGCTTTGTTCTGGCTTCCTCCATTTTTGCAAAAGCTTCTGTTGCTAGACAGAGCATTCCTCTGTGTATCAGCTACTTGAGCTAGTTTATTTCAATGCGTCTGATCAGGTTTGTCTGTTGAGCAAAGTGGCATTTAAAGGTGACGTTTCACCGGATGCCAGCGGCTGTGCCTTATTTCCAGTATAAAGATGTATTCCCCAAATATCAGAGTGGGATATAACAACTGCAGCTGGTCAAAAGTAACACTGAAATGCAAAATTTAGAATTTCTTTTTTCCCATTGGCTCCTCCTCAGTATGAACACAAAGTTAATTTCTATTCTTAATTCCTATTTATGCTACATATATGAAGGACGAACGCGAGGAAAGGAGACCATAAAATACTGGCCTATTGCTATTTGTATGCTGCGCTTTGAACAGAAGAGACAAAACTGTCCTTTTTGTGAAATAATACTGGCTGTATCAGTGCCGTCCTCGTGTTTTTATTCAAAAATGTGAGATTTGTTGCCCCGAATGGTGAGAGTAGTTTTTGTTAATGGAAGTCGCAAGAGGTTCTGCCACCTTAAAAACCATAGAATCATAGAATGGTTAGAATTGGAAGGGACCTTCAAGATCATCGTGTTGCAGCCCCCCTGCCTTGGGCAGGGACGCCTCCACTAGAGCGGGTTGCTCAAAGCCCCGTCCAGCCTGGCCTTAAACACTTCCAGGGATGGGGCATCCACAGCTTCCCCGGGCAACCTGTTCCAGTGCCTCACCACCCTCACGGTAAAGAATTTCCTCCTAACATCTAGTCTGAATCTCCCCTCTTCCGATTTAAAACCGTTACCCCTTGTCCTGTCGCTACCTTTCCCGACAGAGAGTCCCTCTCCGGCTCTCCCGTAGGCTCCCTTCAGATATTGGAAGGCTGCTCTGAGGTCTCCCCGGAGCCTTCTCTTCTCCAGGCTGAACAACCCCAGCTCTCTCAGTCTCTCTTCACAGGGGAGGTGCTCCGTCCCTCCGATGGTTTTCGTGGCCCTCCGCTGGGCCCCTTCCAACAGGTCCACGTCCTTCCCGTGTCGAGGACTCCAAAGCTGGACACCGTACGCCAGGTGGGGTCTCGCGCGCGCAGAGTAGAGGGGGGTAGAATCGCCTCCCGTGACCCGCTGGCCACGCTTCTCTTGATGCAGCCCAGGGTGGGGTTGGCTTTCTGGGCTGCCAGCGCGCGTTGCCGGCTCGTACTGACATGTAATAATGCTACTGACGTACCGTTAGCAGCCTCGTGTTAAAAGAAGCGAGAAGCTGTAATATCCTTAATTTAGACAGTTTTTACGTGAAACGGTGCATCCTCACTGTTTCGTCACTTTCAGGAGCGAGCAATTGACCGAGAGCAGGAGAGAGACCTTTTCCAGCAAGAGATAGGGAAGCCGGAACAACAGCTTAAGGTTCCACAAAGGATTCGGCCTGTCAGCGAGCATCAAACCGGAGAGGTAACGCGCGCTATTGCTTGTACTCAAGGGATCTAAATGGTACGCTGACAGCCGTTCGGATACCCTAGGGAAGCTGTTTTATGGTGTCCCTAACCTGCATCCGTTCGCAAGGCAGGAAAGGAAATCCCCCGAGATGAAAGGCTACGGTGTCGGGGGAACGTGGGGAAAGTGTGTTCTGGGTGTTTTTTGAGTCGGTCGGTTGGATGTTTTTAGTAGCAGACACACAGAAGCCTCGTAACTTTCAAAAAGACTCCCTCGCGTAACTTAATTTAGAAAATGGGGTTTTCAAAAGCCCGTGGAAACATTCAGGACTCCTGTAGCGATTCCCCCTGCTCTTGCGTCCTTTTGTGACATCCTGTTGGTAGCACGGGTACGGGCACCGCAGGAACGCAGTGACCAAGGGGTCACAGCCGAGACGTAGCGGCGCTCTCTGCGTGCGCCTCCCCGGGAGACGTCTGTCTCCCCTGAAACAATCTGGTGACCGCAGAAGGGCAGCTCGAGGAAGTCACAGCAACCTCTTAGGCCCAGCAAAAGCCAGAAAAGCGACAGCGGTGCAAACGCTGTGTGTTGTGAAGCTTTTTGCCTGTCTTGTTTGGTGACCTTTGGGTCAATTGAACTGCATTTTATTTTTTGGTGGGTTTTCTCCTGTCTTGCTTTTAGAGCAAGGCTGATATTTTTGCGTGATTCTCTCGCCCGATTTTCAGTCTTCAGCTTCTTCTCAGGTGGCACTGCGATTTTCAAAGAAAAGCTCTTCCTTTCGGTTCAGTTCAGTTGCTGTCGTTCGGTTCTTAAATGGTAGCAACGTTTAGTATTCTATATTAGATAGTTTATGACCACAGACAGTAATGGGACATGCATGGATAGACGTGAAATGTAAGTTGTCAAAATATTTATTGCCTTACAATTCTCGGAGGTAGGGGTGTGTTTCCTGGGGTTTCAAAATCTATTTCACTAAAAAGGTTTGTAACAAATCCTGCAAAGTGTTCAGCCCGTACCGGGCGACCTGGCTGTCGTCAGCCTCTGCGTACAAGGAGTGGTGGGCCATTAGCCGAATGTGTGTTAACCGACACGCGTGGAGCAATTCCGCATCCGTCTGCTTCTGTGGCAAAGCGGGTGCCCGCTCCTGTCCTACGGACACGTTCCACAGAGGGGGGAGGCACAATTAGTTTTCCTGAATCCGGGATGTTCGTTTTGAGTTCGTTTTGTGATGCGTCTCCTCATAATTTGAGGCATGGGTAGCGTGTGAATTCCTAGTTAAAATTCTCACAGTTAAAAAGGCAAAACTTCTCCCGAGAAAAAAAATTTCAAATTTGATTGCATAATGAAACGAGGCCTGTTTTTCTGCACAGAAACGATTTGTGGGAATCGTCCTGAATTACAAGCGTGTATACCCAGATGTGTACACTCCAAGTTGGCAGATAGGCTGCAGCAGCAATGTAAAGCATGCTTTAAGGTGAAAGATGGCTGTAACTGTGATGAAAACTTTAAGGTTCGTACTAGATGCTTTTAAAGTAGGATTTTTCACAGGCAGGCGCAGCGGCAATTTTAGAGCCGAGTGGTGCCGAATATTACCCATTTACAGACAGAATTCTCGGTACTGTCTTAGATTTACATCGAATTTCTATCAAATGAGCCACCTAGCCTTCCTATATAGTATATTTTGGTGCCCCGATATTACTTGGCGTATTTCATAAGTATACCTTTTATGGCCGTTTCTCGTGCTTTTCCGAGAGAGCTGCTTTACTTTTTCATAGTTGCACGGTTTTTGAATGCCTCTTCTGCCTTTCAGATCTTCTCTTTCTCCTACGCCTTAAATACTCGTACAAGAACGTGCAGAAAATGTTATGTGCAGCTGTAACGTGCTTTGGGGTTTTTTTTGGTAGGATGAAATGGAAATACTGGGACTGGCGATCCAGAAGTCTGAAGAAGCCACCGTAAAGGACCGTCCCAGTGACTACCGTCGAGTTAGGATTATTAAAAGCACCAAAGCGACACGCTCGTAGAGATGGGGACTACCTCTGGACACGTGTTAATCCCGGTCAGGTGTCCTCGGGATACAGATGGTCTGCGCTTCCTGCTCTGACAAGACAGAAGCGATGAGCTTCAGGATGAGCTCCTGAAGACAAGAAAGAGGCCAGGTGCCGGGGTTCTTGTCTCTTTGTTTGTTTGTTTGTTTGTTTGTTTTGGGCGGGGGGTGGCGGGCGGGCGGGCGGGCGTGTGGCTTCCAAAACAGGGTGCGCGGTTGACTGCAGGTGGCAGCCTGCAGAGCTCTTTTGCTGCCTGACCTCGCCTTTTCTTTGTCACTCCTCTTTCATGGCATCTGCGCTGAAAGCCGGGGCGGTCAACGAAGAGACGTGGACAAAACGGGACGAACCGGCGCCGCTTCTGCCTGTTTTCCAGGCTTTGCCACGAACCAAGGAGCATCATCAGCCTCGTCACTGGTGGCGGCGAGTCCTGAGGTGGCTTAGGTGAGTCGAGCCTTCCAGGAACGTCCGTTGTCCGTAGCCTACGGCGTGTCATTTGGACGTCAGTCGGAAGGAGGTTTCCCTTTCTGAAAGGGCACCGGTTTCTCGTGCCAAGCGGTTGCCTCTCCTGAAGTTCCCACGAGAGGGGATCCTCGGAGACGATGCGCTGGGCAGCAGAAGTCATCAGCGAGGAGACGTCGCGCGCTCTATTAAATAGGGACAAAAAGAAAGACGATGTCCTTCCAAAGGCCCGAGCGCGGCACCTCTTCCGACGGCCGATGGCATGGCCGGCCTTTGGGCTCTGGGTCCCCCGTAACAGCGGGGACACGGCCAAACCCTGTTCCTCTGCGTGTTCGGCACAGCCAAAAGCCTTGGCCGGTCCGCCGGTCGTTTTCGGTAGCCTGGTGGATCGCGGCACCGGGGATTGGATTTCCCCCCGCCAAAAGTACAGCCGTTTGGGGAATCTCTTACCTTCCTGGTTTTTTCTATCGTAAAGGAGACTTTAAAAAAAGGGTTAAAGTCGTATAACGTGCAAACTGACTTGCAGGCTTTAAACGGCAACCGTCCACCGGCTGTAGCCTACAGCGTCTTAGGCGTCCCTAAGCGGCGAGGTATTTGTTCCAAATCTTTGAAAAGAGAGGCGACTGAAGGTAACGGGTTGGGTTTTTGGTTGGGTTTTTTTTCTAGTTTTTTTGTTTTTTGTTTTTCCCCCCCCTTTTCTTTAGGCGGAGCGCTCTGAAGAACCTGATTTCTGCCTGGCTTTCAGCGTCGCGTTTCCCCGGCAGTGCGGTAGCATCTCTCTCGGGCAGTGCCGCCGGCCAGATGTCCCTCCTCCTTGGGTAGGAGAGAAAGCAGCCCCCGGTCAAATGACAACTGCGCGTTCTGGAGACGGAGAGCGCAACGGTGGGGGTTCGGAGCTGTGCCAGTTGAATTAGCGCCGAAGAAAAAACCCGAGGCTTTTCTAGCGTGAGTATTTTTCTTGGCCGTATCTAAACGCGCGCAGAGCTTTCCAGCGGCAGGGAAAGGGAAGGGAGGAGGCGCTTCCCCCCAGCGGGCGGAGGGTTTGTTACGCTGTTAGGCTGAGAAGGTGTTGCAAGTGGCACGGGTCAGTCTGAATAGGGACCTGAAGCGTCGGGATGGCTCCGGCTTTGGCAGGCCGTGCCGTCTTTGGAGCGGAGCTGTTTCCCCGCAATCCTCCTGTAGCTCAGCTCCTGTCCTGTCCCTCGGCCGGAGGGAATTCCTCTACTCTCTTCGGTGCTCTTTCGTTTGATGATGCTGATCTCCGGTTGGGGTTTGCTGTTTGTTTTGCAGGTGCCTCGTTGTCTGCGTCTCGTGCTGCTCGACAGATGCCCCGGCCCGGGTTTGCAGCCGGTGGTGGAGCCGCCTGAGGGGAAGGGGCCAGCCCTGGGTCTGGTCGTTCGGTGCATTTTTTGGGGCGAATTAAAAAAACCGGTGCGTGTGTGTGGGGGGGGGTGGTGTGATGATGTCATTTGGGGCAGCCGGATGTCAGCGGGGGAGCGACGGTGCGGCGGAGGAGCAGGTGAGTGGGGGTTAAGTGGGGTTCCCCCCACAAGAGGGTGGGTCACGGCCCCCAAACGCCTGAAAACTTGGTGCGGGGCAGGTGGTTGGGGTTTTGGGCGGTGGTGTTTAAAAAATGTTAAAAGCTGTATATGCGGGGGTGAGGCATTGGAGTAGAGAACAATCTCTCATTTTTCTGTGTGTTGAAAAATAATATTCCCTTACGTATATAAAAGGAGTTCAAAATACCAACCCGTATCTCTAAGGATTCTGTATTATTTAATGGGAGTTTAGACGACGGAAAGATTTTTTAAAAGATTTATTTATAAAGAGAGATTGAAGCGTCAAAGCGGATGTCTGGACAGGTCGCTAGTCCAATTGGATGTTGTCTATCGTGCGTGTTAATCTGTAAGTCTAAACAGATGTGACTCTTAGCAGAGGTTCTGTCGAAGTGTATCAAGAGCATCCGTTTTCCCTAAGTCTTACCCACGGGTCGGTCAGTGCGGAGGCGTAAACGCCTGTGCTGTAGATGGTTCCAGACTGCAAAGAGAGCCTATCGCTAGAAGGGATTTCCAAACTGGCCCTCCCCTCTGCTCTCTCTTGCCGGCGTCCAAGCGCTTTCAAAAGCGCTTTAAGCAGGAGTGTTGATTCCCAGGAGGATAGGGAAGCTCTACAGAGAGACTTAGGTAGATTGGATCGTTGGGCCAACATCAGTGGTATGAGTTTCAACAAGGGCGAGTGCCAGGTTCTGCGCGTGGGCCACAATAACCCCGAGCAGCGCTACAGGCTTGGGGAAACGTGGCTGGAAAACCACCTGGAAGAAAGAGACCTGGGGGTGCTAATGGACAAGCGGCTGAACGTGAGCCGGCAGTGTGCCCAGGTGGCCACGAAAGCCAACGGCATCCTGGCTTGTATTAGAAACAGCGTGAGCAGCAGAAGTAGGGAGGCGATTGTGCCCCTGTACTCGGCACTGGTGAGGCCACACCTGGAGTATTGCGTCCGGTTTTGGGCACCTCAATCCAAGAGAGATGTCGAGGTGCTGGAGCGAGTGCAGAGGAGGGCAACGAAGCTGGTGAAGGGCCTGGAAAACAAATCCTATGAAGAGCGGTTGAAGGAGCTGGGACTGTTTAGTATGAGGAAGAGGGGGCTGAGGGGAGACCTCGTCACTCTCTTAACACTACTTGAAAGGACACTGTAGAGAGGTCGGTGCTGGTCTCCTGGCACAGGTAGGTAACGACAGAACGAGAGGGAACGGCTTCAAGCTCCAACAGGGTAGGTTTAGACTGGACATTAGGAAAGAATGTTTCACAGAGGGAGTGGTCGGGCATTGGAACAGGCTACCCAGGGAGGTGGTCGAGTCACCATCCCTGGATGTGTTTAAGAACCGTTGAGATGTGGTGTTGGGGGATATGGTGTAGGGGAGAACTTTGTAGAGTAGGGTAGATGGTTGGACTCGATGATCCCAAGGGTCTCTTGCAACCTAGACGATTCTATGATTCTATGAAAAGCAGCCCCTTCCCCCGTTTCCCCTCCCGCCCTGGGGAGCTGGATCGGTGCAGCGGGACAGGAGGAAAAAAACCCAGCCCCGTTTTCCTGCAGGGACGCAAAGCTCCCCGATGTCTCTGTGGTGGATAAGGCGGCACCCCCGCCTGCCTTCCTGGACGCCGGCGGACTGGCTGCTGTCGCCCCCGCGGCCCCCGGGGCCACGCGCAGAGCGCCGCGGCGTCCCTGGGGCTGGTTGCGGGGCGAACACCGGAGGTTTTTGGCGCCGAGGCGACGGCTGCGGCTGCCCGGACTGCGAGCGGGGACAGGGCAGAGAGCGGGAAGGCCTGCCCGCCGGTAAGTGGTCACGGTCCCTGGGTGGAGGGAAGCGGGCTGAGAGCGGTCACCGCTCATGGCCCCGGTGAGGTCTCAGAGGGGGACAAGGAAGGGGGCGTGGGCGCTGCCCGGTGCTTTCCGCCCGCTGCGGACCGGTCCGCAGCGATTTCTGGGCTGGCCGCCGTTTTCCCCCGGCCCCCTCCGGTTCCGGAGCGGCTCGGCCCGCCCATACCGCGCGCCCATTGGTCGCGGTGCCGTAAGCGGCGTCCGTCCTCTAGGAGCCCCCGTCCCATTGGTCGATCGCGCCGTCAATCTCCAGCGCCTCCCAGTCCGGCCAATCGGAGCGCGGCAGGCGATCCGACCAATCGGAGCGGGGCGGTCGCGTTCTGATTGGCTCGTCCTCCTGTCAATCCGCCCGGGGGGCGGTTGCCATGGTGAGGAAGCCCCGCCCGGTCGCGCATGCGCAGTAGTAAGGACGGCGCCGCCCTCACTACTGCGCATGCGCCACCGGGCGGGGCGTCCTCACCATGGCAACCGCCATTGACGTCCCACTCCGGCCAATCGGAGCGCGGCAGGCGATCCGACCAATCGGAGCGCGGCGGTCGCGTTGTGATTGGCTCGTCCTCCTGTCAATCCGCCCGGGGGCGGTTGCCATGGTGAGGAAGCCCCGCCTGGTCGCGCATGCGCAGTAGTAAGGGCGACGCCGTGCTCGCTACTGCCGCCTTGTGGACAAAAATCGGTACTGCAGGTGGGGGGGGGCGCGCATGCGCAGTGGAAAGAGTGGCGCCGCCCTCGCTGCTGCCGCCGCTTGTGGACAAAAAGCGGTACTGCAGGTACGGGGGTAGGGGGGTCCGGCCGCATGCGCAGTGGACGGGGGGGGGGGGGGGGGCGCTGCGCTCGCCGCTGCCGCCCGTGCCAGCAGAAACCGGCGCTGCAGCTCGGCGGATGCGGGGGGGGAAGGCGGAGCCCTGGGAGGTTCCATTTTCCCCAAATTGGGGAAAATTATTCAATTTGGGGTTTTTTTCGGTGCTTTTCCGCAACGGAAAAGACTTCAGGGTTTTGTTAGGGTTTTTCTTGCCCTTCCCCGCCGCCGGGGACGGCGCCCATGCGGGGGCTGACGCTGCAGAACCGTAAATTGAACCCCCAAATTGAACCCCGAACATGAATAACATTTTCCCTAATTTGGGGAAAAGGGAACCTTCCCCGGTCCCGCCTCCCCCCGCTCCCCGAGCCGCACCGCCGGTTTCTGCTGGCACGGGCGGCAGCGGCGGCGAGCGCAGCGCCCCCCTTTCTACTGGGCATGCGCGTCCCCCCCCCCCCCCGCCCTGTACCTGCGTACCTGCAGTACCGCTTTTTGTCCACGAGGGGGCAGTAGCGAGCACGGCGCCGCCCTCACTACTGCGCATGCGCCACCGGGCGGGGCGTCCTCACCATGGCAACCGCCATTGACGTCCCACTCCGGCCAATCGGAGCGCGGCAGGCGATCCGACCAATCGGAGCGCGGCGGTCGCGTTGTGATTGGCTCGTCCTCCTGTCAATCCGCCCGGGGGGCGGTTGCCATGGTGAGGAAGCCCCGCCCGGTCGCGCATGCGCAGTAGTAAGGACGGCGCCGCCCTCACTACTGCGCATGCGCCACCGGGCGGGGCGTCCTCACCATGGCAACCGCCCCCTGGCGGATTGACAGGAGGACGAGCCAATCACAGCGCGACCGCCGCGCTCCGATTGGTCGGATCGCCTGCCGCGCTCCGATTGGCCGGGGTGGGAGGCGCTGAAGATTGACGGCGCGACCGACCAATGGGACGGGCTCCCCGAGGACGGAAGCCGCTTCCGGCGCCGTGACCAATGGGCGCGCCGCATGGGCGGGCCGAGCCGCTCCGGAAGCGGAGGGGGCCGGGGGAAAATGGCGGCGCGCGCAGAAGCGGCTGCGGCGCGGCGCGGCGCGGACCGCACCGCACCGGACCGGCGCGGGCGGAAAGCACCGGGCAGCCGGACAGCGTCGCGGTGCCGCTGGACAGCGTCGCGGTGCCGCTGGACAGCGTCGCGGTGCCGCTGGACAGCGTCGCGAGGCAGCTGGACAGCGTCGAGGCCAGCGGGGGGGCGCGGGGAAGGCGGCCGGGGTCCCGAGGCGGCTCCGAGGGGAGACGGCGTTGCGGGGGGGCGGGCTGAGGCGTCTGGGGAGGTGCTCGCGGCTCCTGGGGCTGGCAAACGGGCTCGCGTGGCTGGTGTTGGGGCTTCAGCCGGAGAGGGAGTCGTGTGGCTTTGGGCTGAGGGGCGGGGGTGGAGTCCGGCGTTTTGGGGACTTGAGCAGAGGCTCAGCGGCTGGGTTTTGGGGCTCGGAAGGGGGCAGTAAGTGATGCGGTTTGGGGGCGGAGAGCAGAAGCCGTTTTGGCTGGTTCTGCACGGGGGGTGGGCAGGAGGGCGTTGGGGGCTGCGGGGGAAAGCAGGGGCTGGGCGGGCTGCGGGGTGCTCAAACAGCAGGTGAGGTTTTCAAATCTGCAACTTGTAACTGTTGCAGCTTTGTTCTGGCTTCCTCCATTTTTGCAAAAGCTTCTGTTGCTAGACAGAGCATTCCTCTGTGTATCAGCTACTTGAGCTAGTTTATTTCAATGCGTCTGATCAGGTTTGTCTGTTGAGCAAAGTGGCATTTAAAGGTGACGTTTCACCGGATGCCAGCGGCTGTGCCTTATTTCCAGTATAAAGATGTATTCCCCAAATATCAGAGTGGGATATAACAACTGCAGCTGGTCAAAAGTAACACTGAAATGCAAAATTTAGAATTTCTTTTTTCCCATTGGCTCCTCCTCAGTATGAACACAAAGTTAATTTCTATTCTTAATTCCTATTTATGCTACATATATGAAGGACGAACGCGAGGAAAGGAGACCATAAAATACTGGCCTATTGCTATTTGTATGCTGCGCTTTGAACAGAAGAGACAAAACTGTCCTTTTTGTGAAATAATACTGGCTGTATCAGTGCCGTCCTCGTGTTTTTATTCAAAAATGTGAGATTTGTTGCCCCGAATGGTGAGAGTAGTTTTTGTTAATGGAAGTCGCAAGAGGTTCTGCCACCTTAAAAACCATAGAATCATAGAATGGTTAGAGTTGGAAGGGACCTTCAAGATCATCGTGTTGCAGCCCCCCTGCCTTGGGCAGGGACGCCTCCACTAGAGCGGGTTGCTCAAAGCCCCGTCCAGCCTGGCCTTAAACACTTCCAGGGATGGGGCATCCACAGCTTCCCCGGGCAACCTGTTCCAGTGCCTCACCACCCTCACGGTAAAGAATTTCCTCCTAACATCTAGTCTGAATCTCCCCTCTTCCGATTTAAAACCGTTACCCCTTGTCCTGTCGCTACCTTTCCCGACAGAGAGTCCCTCTCCGGCTCTCCCGTAGGCTCCCTTCAGATATTGGAAGGCTGCTCTGAGGTCTCCCCGGAGCCTTCTCTTCTCCAGGCTGAACAACCCCAGCTCTCTCAGTCTCTCTTCACAGGGGAGGTGCTCCGTCCCTCCGATGGTTTTCGTGGCCCTCCGCTGGGCCCCTTCCAACAGGTCCACGTCCTTCCCGTGTCGAGGACTCCAAAGCTGGACACCGTACGCCAGGTGGGGTCTCGCGTGCGCAGAGTAGAGGGGGGTAGAATCGCCTCCCGTGACCCGCTGGCCACGCTTCTCTTGATGCAGCCCAGGGTGGGGTTGGCTTTCTGGGCTGCCAGCGCGCGTTGCCGGCTCGTACTGACATGTAATAATGCTACTGACGTACCGTTAGCAGCCTCGTGTTAAAAGAAGCGAGAAGCTGTAATATCCTTAATTTAGACAGTTTTTACGTGAAACGGTGCATCCTCACTGTTTCGTCACTTTCAGGAGCGAGCAATTGACCGAGAGCAGGAGAGAGACCTTTTCCAGCAAGAGATAGGGAAGCCGGAACAACAGCTTAAGGTTCCACAAAGGATTCGGCCTGTCAGCGAGCATCAAACCGGAGAGGTAACGCGCGCTATTGCTTGTACTCAAGGGATCTAAATGGTACGCTGACAGCCGTTCGGATACCCTAGGGAAGCTGTTTTATGGTGTCCCTAACCTGCATCCGTTCGCAAGGCAGGAAAGGAAATCCCCCGAGATGAAAGGCTACGGTGTCGGGGGAACGTGGGGAAAGTGTGTTCTGGGTGTTTTTTGAGTCGGTCGGTTGGATGTTTTTAGTAGCAGACACACAGAAGCCTCGTAACTTTCAAAAAGACTCCCTCGCGTAACTTAATTTAGAAAATGGGGTTTTCAAAAGCCCGTGGAAACATTCAGGACTCCTGTAGCGATTCCCCCTGCTCTTGCGTCCTTTTGTGACATCCTGTTGGTAGCACGGGTACGGGCACCGCAGGAACGCAGTGACCAAGGGGTCACAGCCGAGACGTAGCGGCGCTCTCTGCGTGCGCCTCCCCGGGAGACGTCTGTCTCCCCTGAAACAATCTGGTGACCGCAGAAGGGCAGCTCGAGGAAGTCACAGCAACCTCTTAGGCCCAGCAAAAGCCAGAAAAGCGACAGCGGTGCAAACGCTGTGTGTTGTGAAGCTTTTTGCCTGTCTTGTTTGGTGACCTTTGGGTCAATTGAACTGCATTTTATTTTTTGGTGGGTTTTCTCCTGTCTTGCTTTTAGAGCAAGGCTGATATTTTTGCGTGATTCTCTCGCCCGATTTTCAGTCTTCAGCTTCTTCTCAGGTGGCACTGCGATTTTCAAAGAAAAGCTCTTCCTTTCGGTTCAGTTCAGTTGCTGTCGTTCGGTTCTTAAATGGTAGCAACGTTTAGTATTCTATATTAGATAGTTTATGACCACAGACAGTAATGGGACATACATGGATAGACGTGAAATGTAAGTTGTCAAAATATTTATTGCCTTACAATTCTCGGAGGTAGGGGTGTGTTTCCTGGGGTTTCAAAATCTATTTCACTAAAAAGGTTTGTAACAAATCCTGCAAAGTGTTCAGCCCGTACCGGGCGACCTGGCTGTCGTCAGCCTCTGCGTACAAGGAGTGGTGGGCCATTAGCCGAATGTGTGTTAACCGACACGCGTGGAGCAATTCCGCATCCGTCTGCTTCTGTGGCAAAGCGGGTGCCCGCTCCTGTCCTACGGACACGTTCCACAGAGGGGGGAGGCACAATTAGTTTTCCTGAATCCGGGATGTTCGTTTTGAGTTCGTTTTGTGATGCGTCTCCTCATAATTTGAGGCATGGGTAGCGTGTGAATTCCTAGTTAAAATTCTCACAGTTAAAAAGGCAAAACTTCTCCCGAGAAAAAAAATTTCAAATTTGATTGCATAATGAAACGAGGCCTGTTTTTCTGCACAGAAACGATTTGTGGGAATCGTCCTGAATTACAAGCGTGTATACCCAGATGTGTACACTCCAAGTTGGCAGATAGGCTGCAGCAGCAATGTAAAGCATGCTTTAAGGTGAAAGATGGCTGTAACTGTGATGAAAACTTTAAGGTTCGTACTAGATGCTTTTAAAGTAGGATTTTTCACAGGCAGGCGCAGCGGCAATTTTAGAGCCGAGTGGTGCCGAATATTACCCATTTACAGACAGAATTCTCGGTACTGTCTTAGATTTACATCGAATTTCTATCAAATGAGCCACCTAGCCTTCCTATATAGTATATTTTGGTGCCCCGATATTACTTGGCGTATTTCATAAGTATACCTTTTATGGCCGTTTCTCGTGCTTTTCCGAGAGAGCTGCTTTACTTTTTCATAGTTGCACGGTTTTTGAATGCCTCTTCTGCCTTTCAGATCTTCTCTTTCTCCTACGCCTTAAATACTCGTACAAGAACGTGCAGAAAATGTTATGTGCAGCTGTAACGTGCTTTGGGGTTTTTTTTGGTAGGATGAAATGGAAATACTGGGACTGGCGATCCAGAAGTCTGAAGAAGCCACCGTAAAGGACCGTCCCAGTGACTACCGTCGAGTTAGGATTATTAAAAGCACCAAAGCGACACGCTCGTAGAGATGGGGACTACCTCTGGACACGTGTTAATCCCGGTCAGGTGTCCTCGGGATACAGATGGTCTGCGCTTCCTGCTCTGACAAGACAGAAGCGATGAGCTTCAGGATGAGCTCCTGAAGACAAGAAAGAGGCCAGGTGCCGGGGTTCTTGTCTCTTTGTTTGTTTGTTTGTTTGTTTGTTTTGGGCGGGGGGTGGCGGGCGGGCGGGCGTGTGGCTTCCAAAACAGGGTGCGCGGTTGACTGCAGGTGGCAGCCTGCAGAGCTCTTTTGCTGCCTGACCTCGCCTTTTCTTTGTCACTCCTCTTTCATGGCATCTGCGCTGAAAGCCGGGGCGGTCAACGAAGAGACGTGGACAAAACGGGACGAACCGGCGCCGCTTCTGCCTGTTTTCCAGGCTTTGCCACGAACCAAGGAGCATCATCAGCCTCGTCACTGGTGGCGGCGAGTCCTGAGGTGGCTTAGGTGAGTCGAGCCTTCCAGGAACGTCCGTTGTCCGTAGCCTACGGCGTGTCATTTGGACGTCAGTCGGAAGGAGGTTTCCCTTTCTGAAAGGGCACCGGTTTCTCGTGCCAAGCGGTTGCCTCTCCTGAAGTTCCCACGAGAGGGGATCCTCGGAGACGATGCGCTGGGCAGCAGAAGTCATCAGCGAGGAGACGTCGCGCGCTCTATTAAATAGGGACAAAAAGAAAGACGATGTCCTTCCAAAGGCCCGAGCGCGGCACCTCTTCCGACGGCCGATGGCATGGCCGGCCTTTGGGCTCTGGGTCCCCCGTAACAGCGGGGACACGGCCAAACCCTGTTCCTCTGCGTGTTCGGCACAGCCAAAAGCCTTGGCCGGTCCGCCGGTCGTTTTCGGTAGCCTGGTGGATCGCGGCACCGGGGATTGGATTTCCCCCCGCCAAAAGTACAGCCGTTTGGGGAATCTCTTACCTTCCTGGTTTTTTCTATCGTAAAGGAGACTTTAAAAAAAGGGTTAAAGTCGTATAACGTGCAAACTGACTTGCAGGCTTTAAACGGCAACCGTCCACCGGCTGTAGCCTACAGCGTCTTAGGCGTCCCTAAGCGGCGAGGTATTTGTTCCAAATCTTTGAAAAGAGAGGCGACTGAAGGTAACGGGTTGGGTTTTTGGTTGGGTTTTTTTTCTAGTTTTTTTGTTTTTTGTTTTTCCCCCCCCTTTTCTTTAGGCGGAGCGCTCTGAAGAACCTGATTTCTGCCTGGCTTTCAGCGTCGCGTTTCCCCGGCAGTGCGGTAGCATCTCTCTCGGGCAGTGCCGCCGGCCAGATGTCCCTCCTCCTTGGGTAGGAGAGAAAGCAGCCCCCGGTCAAATGACAACTGCGCGTTCTGGAGACGGAGAGCGCAACGGTGGGGGTTCGGAGCTGTGCCAGTTGAATTAGCGCCGAAGAAAAAACCCGAGGCTTTTCTAGCGTGAGTATTTTTCTTGGCCGTATCTAAACGCGCGCAGAGCTTTCCAGCGGCAGGGAAAGGGAAGGGAGGAGGCGCTTCCCCCCAGCGGGCGGAGGGTTTGTTACGCTGTTAGGCTGAGAAGGTGTTGCAAGTGGCACGGGTCAGTCTGAATAGGGACCTGAAGCGTCGGGATGGCTCCGGCTTTGGCAGGCCGTGCCGCCTTTGGAGCGGAGCTGTTTCCCCGCAATCCTCCTGTAGCTCAGCTCCTGTCCTGTCCCTCGGCCGGAGGGAATTCCTCTACTCTCTTCGGTGCTCTTTCGTTTGATGATGCTGATCTCCGGTTGGGGTTTGCTGTTTGTTTTGCAGGTGCCTCGTTGTCCGCGTCTCGTGCTGCTCGACAGATGCCCCGGCCCGGGTTTGCAGCCGGTGGTGGAGCCGCCTGAGGGGAAGGGGCCAGCCCTGGGTCTGGTCGTTCGGTGCATTTTTTGGGGCGAATTAAAAAAACCGGTGCGTGTGGGGGGGGGGGGGGTGGTGTGATGATGTCATTTGGGGCAGCCGGATGTCAGCGGGGGAGCGACGGTGCGGCGGAGGAGCAGGTGAGTGGGGGTTAAGTGGGGTTCCCCCCACAAGAGGGTGGGTCACGGCCCCCAAACGCCTGAAAACTTGGTGCGGGGCAGGTGGTTGGGGTTTTGGGCGGTGGTGTTTAAAAAATGTTAAAAGCTGTATATGCGGGGGTGAGGCATTGGAGTAGAGAACAATCTCTCATTTTTCTGTGTGTTGAAAAATAATATTCCCTTACGTATATAAAAGGAGTTCAAAATACCAACCCGTATCTCTAAGGATTCTGTATTATTTAATGGGAGTTTAGACGACGGAAAGATTTTTTAAAAGATTTATTTATAAAGAGAGATTGAAGCGTCAAAGCGGATGTCTGGACAGGTCGCTAGTCCAATTGGATGTTGTCTATCGTGCGTGTTAATCTGTAAGTCTAAACAGATGTGACTCTTAGCAGAGGTTCTGTCGAAGTGTATCAAGAGCATCCGTTTTCCCTAAGTCTTACCCACGGGTCGGTCAGTGCGGAGGCGTAAACGCCTGTGCTGTAGATGGTTCCAGACTGCAAAGAGAGCCTATCGCTAGAAGGGATTTCCAAACTGGCCCTCCCCTCTACTCTCTCTTGCCGGCGTCCAAGCGCTTTCAAAAGCGCTTTAAGCAGGAGTGTTGATTCCCAGGAGGATAGGGAAGCTCTACAGAGAGACTTAGGTAGATTGGATCGTTGGGCCAACATCAGTGGTATGAGTTTCAACAAGGGCGAGTGCCAGGTTCTGCGCGTGGGCCACAATAACCCCGAGCAGCGCTACAGGCTTGGGGAAACGTGGCTGGAAAACCACCTGGAAGAAAGAGACCTGGGGGTGCTAATGGACAAGCGGCTGAACGTGAGCCGGCAGTGTGCCCAGGTGGCCACGAAAGCCAACGGCATCCTGGCTTGTATTAGAAACAGCGTGAGCAGCAGAAGTAGGGAGGCGATTGTGCCCCTGTACTCGGCACTGGTGAGGCCACACCTGGAGTATTGCGTCCGGTTTTGGGCACCTCAATCCAAGAGAGATGTTGAGGTGCTGGAGCGAGTGCAGAGGAGGGCAACGAAGCTGGTGAAGGGCCTGGAAAACAAATCCTATGAAGAGCGGTTGAAGGAGCTGGGACTGTTTAGTATGAGGAAGAGGGGGCTGAGGGGAGACCTCGTCACTCTCTAAACCTACTTGAAAGGACACTGTAGAGAGGTCGGTGCTGGTCTCTTGGCACGGGTAGGTAACGACAGAACGAGAGGGAACGGCTTCAAGCTCCAACAGGGTAGGTTTAGACTGGACATTAGGAAAGAACGTTTCACAGAACGAGTGGTCGGGCATTGGAACAGGCTACCCAGGGAGGTGGTCGAGTCACCATCCCTGGATGTGTTTAAGAACCGTTGAGATGTGGTGTTGGGGGATATGGTGTAGGGGAGAACTTTGTAGAGTAGGGTAGATGGTTGGACTCGATGATCCCAAGGGTCTCTTGCAACCTAGACGATTCTATGATTCTATGAAAAGCAGCCCCTTCCCCCGTTTCCCCTCCCGCCCTGGGGAGCTGGATCGGTGCAGCGGGACAGGAGGAAAAAAACGCAGCCCCGTTTTCCTGCAGGGACGCAAAGCTCCCCGATGTCTCTGTGGTGGATAAGGCGGCACCCCCGCCTGCCTTCCTGGACGCCGGCGGACTGGCTGCTGTCGCCCCCGCGGCCCCCGGGGCCACGCGCAGAGCGCCGCGGCGTCCCTGGGGCTGGTTGCGGGGCGAACACCGGAGGTTTTTGGCGCCGAGGCGACGGCTGCGGCTGCCCGGACTGCGAGCGGGGACAGGGCAGAGAGCGGGAAGGCCTGCCCGCCGGTAAGTGGTCACGGTCCCTGGGTGGAGGGAAGCGGGCTGAGAGCGGTCACCGCTCATGGCCCCGGTGAGGTCTCAGAGGGGGACAAGGAAGGGGGCGTGGGCGCTGCCCGGTGCTTTCCGCCCGCTGCGGACCGGTCCGCAGCGATTTCTGGGCTGGCCGCCGTTTTCCCCCGGCCCCCTCCGGTTCCGGAGCGGCTCGGCCCGCCCATACCGCGCGCCCATTGGTCGCGGTGCCGTAAGCGGCGTCCGTCCTCTAGGAGCCCCCGTCCCATTGGTCGATCGCGCCGTCAATCTCCAGCGCCTCCCAGTCCGGCCAATCGGAGCGCGGCAGGCGATCCGACCAATCGGAGCGGGGCGGTCGCGTTGTGATTGGCTCGTCCTCCTGTCAATCCGCCCGGGGGGCGGTTGCCATGGTGAGGAAGCCCCGCCCGGTCGCGCATGCGCAGTAGTAAGGACGGCGCCGCCCTCACTACTGCGCATGCGCCACCGGGCGGGGCGTCCTCACCATGGCAACCGCCATTGACGTCCCACTCCGGCCAATCGGAGCGCGGCAGGCGATCCGACCAATCGGAGCGCGGCGGTCGCGTTGTGATTGGCTCGTCCTCCTGTCAATCCGCCCGGGGGCGGTTGCCATGGTGAGGAAGCCCCGCCTGGTCGCGCATGCGCAGTAGTAAGGGCGACGCCGTGCTCGCTACTGCCGCCTTGTGGACAAAAATCGGTACTGCAGGTGGGGGGGGCGCGCATGCGCAGTGGAAAGAGTGGCGCCGCCCTCGCTGCTGCCGCCGCTTGTGGACAAAAAGCGGTACTGCAGGTACGGGGGTAGGGGGGTCCGGCCGCATGCGCAGTGGACGGGGGGGGGGGGGGGGCGCTGCGCTCGCCGCTGCCGCCCGTGCCAGCAGAAACCGGCGCTGCAGCTCGGCGGATGCGGGGGGGGAAGGCGGAGCCCTGGGAGGTTCCATTTTCCCCAAATTGGGGAAAATTATTCAATTTGGGGTTTTTTTCGGTGCTTTTCCGCAACGGAAAAGACTTCAGGGTTTTGTTAGGGTTTTTCTTGCCCTTCCCCGCCGCCGGGGACGGCGCCCATGCGGGGGCTGACGCTGCAGAACCGTAAATTGAACCCCCAAATTGAACCCCGAACATGAATAACATTTTCCCTAATTTGGGGAAAAGGGAACCTTCCCCGGTCCCGCCTCCCCCCGCTCCCCGAGCCGCACCGCCGGTTTCTGCTGGCACGGGCGGCAGCGGCGGCGAGCGCAGCGCCCCCCTTTCTACTGGGCATGCGCGTCCCCCCCCCCCCCCCGCCCTGTACCTGCGTACCTGCAGTACCGCTTTTTGTCCACGAGGGGGCAGTAGCGAGCACGGCGCCGCCCTCACTACTGCGCATGCGCCACCGGGCGGGGCGTCCTCACCATGGCAACCGCCATTGACGTCCCACTCCGGCCAATCGGAGCGCGGCAGGCGATCCGACCAATCGGAGCGCGGCGGTCGCGTTGTGATTGGCTCGTCCTCCTGTCAATCCGCCCGGGGGGCGGTTGCCATGGTGAGGAAGCCCCGCCCGGTCGCGCATGCGCAGTAGTAAGGACGGCGCCGCCCTCACTACTGCGCATGCGCCACCGGGCGGGGCGTCCTCACCATGGCAACCGCCCCCTGGCGGATTGACAGGAGGACGAGCCAATCACAGCGCGACCGCCGCGCTCCGATTGGTCGGATCGCCTGCCGCGCTCCGATTGGCCGGGGTGGGAGGCGCTGAAGATTGACGGCGCGACCGACCAATGGGACGGGCTCCCCGAGGACGGAAGCCGCTTCCGGCGCCGTGACCAATGGGCGCGCCGCATGGGCGGGCCGAGCCGCTCCGGAAGCGGAGGGGGCCGGGGGAAAATGGCGGCGCGCGCAGAAGCGGCTGCGGCGCGGCGCGGCGCGGACCGCACCGCACCGGACCGGCGCGGGCGGAAAGCACCGGGCAGCCGGACAGCGTCGCGGTGCCGCTGGACAGCGTCGCGGTGCCGCTGGACAGCGTCGCGAGGCAGCTGGACAGCGTCGCGAGGCAGCTGGACAGCGTCGAGGCCAGCGGGGGGGCGCGGGGAAGGCGGCCGGGGTCCCGAGGCGGCTCCGAGGGGAGACGGCGTTGCGGGGGGGCGGGCTGAGGCGTCTGGGGAGGTGCTCGCGGCTCCTGGGGCTGGCAAACGGGCTCGCGTGGCTGGTGTTGGGGCTTCAGCCGGAGAGGGAGTCGTGTGGCTTTGGGCTGAGGGGCGGGGGTGGAGTCCGGCGTTTTGGGGACTTGAGCAGAGGCTCAGCGGCTGGGTTTTGGGGCTCGGAAGGGGGCAGTAAGTGATGCGGTTTGGGGGCGGAGAGCAGAAGCCGTTTTGGCTGGTTCTGCACGGGGGGTGGGCAGGAGGGCGTTGGGGGCTGCGGGGGAAAGCAGGGGCTGGGCGGGCTGCGGGGTGCTCAAACAGCAGGTGAGGTTTTCAAATCTGCAACTTGTAACTGTTGCAGCTTTGTTCTGGCTTCCTCCATTTTTGCAAAAGCTTCTGTTGCTAGACAGAGCATTCCTCTGTGTATCAGCTACTTGAGCTAGTTTATTTCAATGCGTCTGATCAGGTTTGTCTGTTGAGCAAAGTGGCATTTAAAGGTGACGTTTCACCGGATGCCAGCGGCTGTGCCTTATTTCCAGTATAAAGATGTATTCCCCAAATATCAGAGTGGGATATAACAACTGCAGCTGGTCAAAAGTAACACTGAAATGCAAAATTTAGAATTTCTTTTTTCCCATTGGCTCCTCCTCAGTATGAACACAAAGTTAATTTCTATTCTTAATTCCTATTTATGCTACATATATGAAGGACGAACGCGAGGAAAGGAGACCATAAAATACTGGCCTATTGCTATTTGTATGCTGCGCTTTGAACAGAAGAGACAAAACTGTCCTTTTTGTGAAATAATACTGGCTGTATCAGTGCCGTCCTCGTGTTTTTATTCAAAAATGTGAGATTTGTTGCCCCGAATGGTGAGAGTAGTTTTTGTTAATGGAAGTCGCAAGAGGTTCTGCCACCTTAAAAACCATAGAATCATAGAATGGTTAGAATTGGAAGGGACCTTCAAGATCATCGTGTTGCAGCCCCCCTGCCTTGGGCAGGGACGCCTCCACTAGAGCGGGTTGCTCAAAGCCCCGTCCAGCCTGGCCTTAAACACTTCCAGGGATGGGGCATCCACAGCTTCCCCGGGCAACCTGTTCCAGTGCCTCACCACCCTCACGGTAAAGAATTTCCTCCTAACATCTAGTCTGAATCTCCCCTCTTCCGATTTAAAACCGTTACCCCTTGTCCTGTCGCTACCTTTCCCGACAGAGAGTCCCTCTCCGGCTCTCCCGTAGGCTCCCTTCAGATATTGGAAGGCTGCTCTGAGGTCTCCCCGGAGCCTTCTCTTCTCCAGGCTGAACAACCCCAGCTCTCTCAGTCTCTCTTCACAGGGGAGGTGCTCCGTCCCTCCGATGGTTTTCGTGGCCCTCCGCTGGGCCCCTTCCAACAGGTCCACGTCCTTCCCGTGTCGAGGACTCCAAAGCTGGACACCGTACGCCAGGTGGGGTCTCGCGCGCGCAGAGTAGAGGGGGGTAGAATCGCCTCCCGTGACCCGCTGGCCACGCTTCTCTTGATGCAGCCCAGGGTGGGGTTGGCTTTCTGGGCTGCCAGCGCGCGTTGCCGGCTCGTACTGACATGTAATAATGCTACTGACGTACCGTTAGCAGCCTCGTGTTAAAAGAAGCGAGAAGCTGTAATATCCTTAATTTAGACAGTTTTTACGTGAAACGGTGCATCCTCACTGTTTCGTCACTTTCAGGAGCGAGCAATTGACCGAGAGCAGGAGAGAGACCTTTTCCAGCAAGAGATAGGGAAGCCGGAACAACAGCTTAAGGTTCCACAAAGGATTCGGCCTGTCAGCGAGCATCAAACCGGAGAGGTAACGCGCGCTATTGCTTGTACTCAAGGGATCTAAATGGTACGCTGACAGCCGTTCGGATACCCTAGGGAAGCTGTTTTATGGTGTCCCTAACCTGCATCCGTTCGCAAGGCAGGAAAGGAAATCCCCCGAGATGAAAGGCTACGGTGTCGGGGGAACGTGGGGAAAGTGTGTTCTGGGTGTTTTTTGAGTCGGTCGGTTGGATGTTTTTAGTAGCAGACACACAGAAGCCTCGTAACTTTCAAAAAGACTCCCTCGCGTAACTTAATTTAGAAAATGGGGTTTTCAAAAGCCCGTGGAAACATTCAGGACTCCTGTAGCGATTCCCCCTGCTCTTGCGTCCTTTTGTGACATCCTGTTGGTAGCACGGGTACGGGCACCGCAGGAACGCAGTGACCAAGGGGTCACAGCCGAGACGTAGCGGCGCTCTCTGCGTGCGCCTCCCCGGGAGACGTCTGTCTCCCCTGAAACAATCTGGTGACCGCAGAAGGGCAGCTCGAGGAAGTCACAGCAACCTCTTAGGCCCAGCAAAAGCCAGAAAAGCGACAGCGGTGCAAACGCTGTGTGTTGTGAAGCTTTTTGCCTGTCTTGTTTGGTGACCTTTGGGTCAATTGAACTGCATTTTATTTTTTGGTGGGTTTTCTCCTGTCTTGCTTTTAGAGCAAGGCTGATATTTTTGCGTGATTCTCTCGCCCGATTTTCAGTCTTCAGCTTCTTCTCAGGTGGCACTGCGATTTTCAAAGAAAAGCTCTTCCTTTCGGTTCAGTTCAGTTGCTGTCGTTCGGTTCTTAAATGGTAGCAACGTTTAGTATTCTATATTAGATAGTTTATGACCACAGACAGTAATGGGACATGCATGGATAGACGTGAAATGTAAGTTGTCAAAATATTTATTGCCTTACAATTCTCGGAGGTAGGGGTGTGTTTCCTGGGGTTTCAAAATCTATTTCACTAAAAAGGTTTGTAACAAATCCTGCAAAGTGTTCAGCCCGTACCGGGCGACCTGGCTGTCGTCAGCCTCTGCGTACAAGGAGTGGTGGGCCATTAGCCGAATGTGTGTTAACCGACACGCGTGGAGCAATTCCGCATCCGTCTGCTTCTGTGGCAAAGCGGGTGCCCGCTCCTGTCCTACGGACACGTTCCACAGAGGGGGGAGGCACAATTAGTTTTCCTGAATCCGGGATGTTCGTTTTGAGTTCGTTTTGTGATGCGTCTCCTCATAATTTGAGGCATGGGTAGCGTGTGAATTCCTAGTTAAAATTCTCACAGTTAAAAAGGCAAAACTTCTCCCGAGAAAAAAAATTTCAAATTTGATTGCATAATGAAACGAGGCCTGTTTTTCTGCACAGAAACGATTTGTGGGAATCGTCCTGAATTACAAGCGTGTATACCCAGATGTGTACACTCCAAGTTGGCAGATAGGCTGCAGCAGCAATGTAAAGCATGCTTTAAGGTGAAAGATGGCTGTAACTGTGATGAAAACTTTAAGGTTCGTACTAGATGCTTTTAAAGTAGGATTTTTCACAGGCAGGCGCAGCGGCAATTTTAGAGCCGAGTGGTGCCGAATATTACCCATTTACAGACAGAATTCTCGGTACTGTCTTAGATTTACATCGAATTTCTATCAAATGAGCCACCTAGCCTTCCTATATAGTATATTTTGGTGCCCCGATATTACTTGGCGTATTTCATAAGTATACCTTTTATGGCCGTTTCTCGTGCTTTTCCGAGAGAGCTGCTTTACTTTTTCATAGTTGCACGGTTTTTGAATGCCTCTTCTGCCTTTCAGATCTTCTCTTTCTCCTACGCCTTAAATACTCGTACAAGAACGTGCAGAAAATGTTATGTGCAGCTGTAACGTGCTTTGGGGTTTTTTTTGGTAGGATGAAATGGAAATACTGGGACTGGCGATCCAGAAGTCTGAAGAAGCCACCGTAAAGGACCGTCCCAGTGACTACCGTCGAGTTAGGATTATTAAAAGCACCAAAGCGACACGCTCGTAGAGATGGGGACTACCTCTGGACACGTGTTAATCCCGGTCAGGTGTCCTCGGGATACAGATGGTCTGCGCTTCCTGCTCTGACAAGACAGAAGCGATGAGCTTCAGGATGAGCTCCTGAAGACAAGAAAGAGGCCAGGTGCCGGGGTTCTTGTCTCTTTGTTTGTTTGTTTGTTTGTTTGTTTTGGGCGGGGGGTGGCGGGCGGGCGGGCGGGCGTGTGGCTTCCAAAACAGGGTGCGCGGTTGACTGCAGGTGGCAGCCTGCAGAGCTCTTTTGCTGCCTGACCTCGCCTTTTCTTTGTCACTCCTCTTTCATGGCATCTGCGCTGAAAGCCGGGGCGGTCAACGAAGAGACGTGGACAAAACGGGACGAACCGGCGCCGCTTCTGCCTGTTTTCCAGGCTTTGCCACGAACCAAGGAGCATCATCAGCCTCGTCACTGGTGGCGGCGAGTCCTGAGGTGGCTTAGGTGAGTCGAGCCTTCCAGGAACGTCCGTTGTCCGTAGCCTACGGCGTGTCATTTGGACGTCAGTCGGAAGGAGGTTTCCCTTTCTGAAAGGGCACCGGTTTCTCGTGCCAAGCGGTTGCCTCTCCTGAAGTTCCCACGAGAGGGGATCCTCGGAGACGATGCGCTGGGCAGCAGAAGTCATCAGCGAGGAGACGTCGCGCGCTCTATTAAATAGGGACAAAAAGAAAGACGATGTCCTTCCAAAGGCCCGAGCGCGGCACCTCTTCCGACGGCCGATGGCATGGCCGGCCTTTGGGCTCTGGGTCCCCCGTAACAGCGGGGACACGGCCAAACCCTGTTCCTCTGCGTGTTCGGCACAGCCAAAAGCCTTGGCCGGTCCGCCGGTCGTTTTCGGTAGCCTGGTGGATCGCGGCACCGGGGATTGGATTTCCCCCCGCCAAAAGTACAGCCGTTTGGGGAATCTCTTACCTTCCTGGTTTTTTCTATCGTAAAGGAGACTTTAAAAAAAGGGTTAAAGTCGTATAACGTGCAAACTGACTTGCAGGCTTTAAACGGCAACCGTCCACCGGCTGTAGCCTACAGCGTCTTAGGCGTCCCTAAGCGGCGAGGTATTTGTTCCAAATCTTTGAAAAGAGAGGCGACTGAAGGTAACGGGTTGGGTTTTTGGTTGGGTTTTTTTTCTAGTTTTTTTGTTTTTTGTTTTTCCCCCCCCTTTTCTTTAGGCGGAGCGCTCTGAAGAACCTGATTTCTGCCTGGCTTTCAGCGTCGCGTTTCCCCGGCAGTGCGGTAGCATCTCTCTCGGGCAGTGCCGCCGGCCAGATGTCCCTCCTCCTTGGGTAGGAGAGAAAGCAGCCCCCGGTCAAATGACAACTGCGCGTTCTGGAGACGGAGAGCGCAACGGTGGGGGTTCGGAGCTGTGCCAGTTGAATTAGCGCCGAAGAAAAAACCCGAGGCTTTTCTAGCGTGAGTATTTTTCTTGGCCGTATCTAAACGCGCGCAGAGCTTTCCAGCGGCAGGGAAAGGGAAGGGAGGAGGCGCTTCCCCCCAGCGGGCGGAGGGTTTGTTACGCTGTTAGGCTGAGAAGGTGTTGCAAGTGGCACGGGTCAGTCTGAATAGGGACCTGAAGCGTCGGGATGGCTCCGGCTTTGGCAGGCCGTGCCGTCTTTGGAGCGGAGCTGTTTCCCCGCAATCCTCCTGTAGCTCAGCTCCTGTCCTGTCCCTCGGCCGGAGGGAATTCCTCTACTCTCTTCGGTGCTCTTTCGTTTGATGATGCTGATCTCCGGTTGGGGTTTGCTGTTTGTTTTGCAGGTGCCTCGTTGTCCGCGTCTCGTGCTGCTCGACAGATGCCCCGGCCCGGGTTTGCAGCCGGTGGTGGAGCCGCCTGAGGGGAAGGGGCCAGCCCTGGGTCTGGTCGTTCGGTGCATTTTTTGGGGCGAATTAAAAAAACCGGTGCGTGTGGGGGGGGGGGGGGTGGTGTGATGATGTCATTTGGGGCAGCCGGATGTCAGCGGGGGAGCGACGGTGCGGCGGAGGAGCAGGTGAGTGGGGGTTAAGTGGGGTTCCCCCCACAAGAGGGTGGGTCACGGCCCCCAAACGCCTGAAAACTTGGTGCGGGGCAGGTGGTTGGGGTTTTGGGCGGTGGTGTTTAAAAAATGTTAAAAGCTGTATATGCGGGGGTGAGGCATTGGAGTAGAGAACAATCTCTCATTTTTCTGTGTGTTGAAAAATAATATTCCCTTACGTATATAAAAGGAGTTCAAAATACCAACCCGTATCTCTAAGGATTCTGTATTATTTAATGGGAGTTTAGACGACGGAAAGATTTTTTAAAAGATTTATTTATAAAGAGAGATTGAAGCGTCAAAGCGGATGTCTGGACAGGTCGCTAGTCCAATTGGATGTTGTCTATCGTGCGTGTTAATCTGTAAGTCTAAACAGATGTGACTCTTAGCAGAGGTTCTGTCGAAGTGTATCAAGAGCATCCGTTTTCCCTAAGTCTTACCCACGGGTCGGTCAGTGCGGAGGCGTAAACGCCTGTGCTGTAGATGGTTCCAGACTGCAAAGAGAGCCTATCGCTAGAAGGGATTTCCAAACTGGCCCTCCCCTCTGCTCTCTCTTGCCGGCGTCCAAGCGCTTTCAAAAGCGCTTTAAGCAGGAGTGTTGATTCCCAGGAGGATAGGGAAGCTCTACAGAGAGACTTAGGTAGATTGGATCGTTGGGCCAACATCAGTGGTATGAGTTTCAACAAGGGCGAGTGCCAGGTTCTGCGCGTGGGCCACAATAACCCCGAGCAGCGCTACAGGCTTGGGGAAACGTGGCTGGAAAACCACCTGGAAGAAAGAGACCTGGGGGTGCTAATGGACAAGCGGCTGAACGTGAGCCGGCAGTGTGCCCAGGTGGCCACGAAAGCCAACGGCATCCTGGCTTGTATTAGAAACAGCGTGAGCAGCAGAAGTAGGGAGGCGATTGTGCCCCTGTACTCGGCACTGGTGAGGCCACACCTGGAGTATTGCGTCCGGTTTTGGGCACCTCAATCCAAGAGAGATGTCGAGGTGCTGGAGCGAGTGCAGAGGAGGGCAACGAAGCTGGTGAAGGGCCTGGAAAACAAATCCTATGAAGAGCGGTTGAAGGAGCTGGGACTGTTTAGTATGAGGAAGAGGGGGCTGAGGGGAGACCTCGTCACTCTCTTAACACTACTTGAAAGGACACTGTAGAGAGGTCGGTGCTGGTCTCCTGGCACAGGTAGGTAACGACAGAACGAGAGGGAACGGCTTCAAGCTCCAACAGGGTAGGTTTAGACTGGACATTAGGAAAGAATGTTTCACAGAGGGAGTGGTCGGGCATTGGAACAGGCTACCCAGGGAGGTGGTCGAGTCACCATCCCTGGATGTGTTTAAGAACCGTTGAGATGTGGTGTTGGGGGATATGGTGTAGGGGAGAACTTTGTAGAGTAGGGTAGATGGTTGGACTCGATGATCCCAAGGGTCTCTTGCAACCTAGACGATTCTATGATTCTATGAAAAGCAGCCCCTTCCCCCGTTTCCCCTCCCGCCCTGGGGAGCTGGATCGGTGCAGCGGGACAGGAGGAAAAAAACGCAGCCCCGTTTTCCTGCAGGGACGCAAAGCTCCCCGATGTCTCTGTGGTGGATAAGGCGGCACCCCCGCCTGCCTTCCTGGACGCCGGCGGACTGGCTGCTGTC
Source organism: Numenius arquata (assembly GCF_964106895.1). Taxonomy (NCBI): domain Eukaryota; kingdom Metazoa; phylum Chordata; class Aves; order Charadriiformes; family Scolopacidae; genus Numenius; species Numenius arquata. The sequence goes on along the minus strand of NW_027414642.1, from coordinate 20,326 downwards.
GCCCCCGCGGCCCCCGGGGCCACGCGCAGAGCGCCGCGGCGTCCCTGGGGCTGGTTGCGGGGCGAACACCGGAGGTTTTTGGCGCCGAGGCGACGGCTGCGGCTGCCCGGACTGCGAGCGGGGACAGGGCAGAGAGCGGGAAGGCCTGCCCGCCGGTAAGTGGTCACGGTCCCTGGGTGGAGGGAAGCGGGCTGAGAGCGGTCACCGCTCATGGCCCCGGTGAGGTCTCAGAGGGGGACAAGGAAGGGGGCGTGGGCGCTGCCCGGTGCTTTCCGCCCGCTGCGGACCGGTCCGCAGCGATTTCTGGGCTGGCCGCCGTTTTCCCCCGGCCCCCTCCGGTTCCGGAGCGGCTCGGCCCGCCCATACCGCGCGCCCATTGGTCGCGGTGCCGTAAGCGGCGTCCGTCCTCTAGGAGCCCCCGTCCCATTGGTCGATCGCGCCGTCAATCTCCAGCGCCTCCCAGTCCGGCCAATCGGAGCGCGGCAGGCGATCCGACCAATCGGAGCGGGGCGGTCGCGTTCTGATTGGCTCGTCCTCCTGTCAATCCGCCCGGGGGGCGGTTGCCATGGTGAGGAAGCCCCGCCCGGTCGCGCATGCGCAGTAGTAAGGACGGCGCCGCCCTCACTACTGCGCATGCGCCACCGGGCGGGGCGTCCTCACCATGGCAACCGCCATTGACGTCCCACTCCGGCCAATCGGAGCGCGGCAGGCGATCCGACCAATCGGAGCGCGGCGGTCGCGTTGTGATTGGCTCGTCCTCCTGTCAATCCGCCCGGGGGCGGTTGCCATGGTGAGGAAGCCCCGCCTGGTCGCGCATGCGCAGTAGTAAGGGCGACGCCGTGCTCGCTACTGCCGCCTTGTGGACAAAAATCGGTACTGCAGGTGGGGGGGGGCGCGCATGCGCAGTGGAAAGAGTGGCGCCGCCCTCGCTGCTGCCGCCGCTTGTGGACAAAAAGCGGTACTGCAGGTACGGGGGTAGGGGGGTCCGGCCGCATGCGCAGTGGACGGGGGGGGGGGGGGGGGCGCTGCGCTCGCCGCTGCCGCCCGTGCCAGCAGAAACCGGCGCTGCAGCTCGGCGGATGCGGGGGGGGAAGGCGGAGCCCTGGGAGGTTCCATTTTCCCCAAATTGGGGAAAATTATTCAATTTGGGGTTTTTTTCGGTGCTTTTCCGCAACGGAAAAGACTTCAGGGTTTTGTTAGGGTTTTTCTTGCCCTTCCCCGCCGCCGGGGACGGCGCCCATGCGGGGGCTGACGCTGCAGAACCGTAAATTGAACCCCCAAATTGAACCCCGAACATGAATAACATTTTCCCTAATTTGGGGAAAAGGGAACCTTCCCCGGTCCCGCCTCCCCCCGCTCCCCGAGCCGCACCGCCGGTTTCTGCTGGCACGGGCGGCAGCGGCGGCGAGCGCAGCGCCCCCCTTTCTACTGGGCATGCGCGTCCCCCCCCCCCCCCGCCCTGTACCTGCGTACCTGCAGTACCGCTTTTTGTCCACGAGGGGGCAGTAGCGAGCACGGCGCCGCCCTCACTACTGCGCATGCGCCACCGGGCGGGGCGTCCTCACCATGGCAACCGCCATTGACGTCCCACTCCGGCCAATCGGAGCGCGGCAGGCGATCCGACCAATCGGAGCGCGGCGGTCGCGTTGTGATTGGCTCGTCCTCCTGTCAATCCGCCCGGGGGGCGGTTGCCATGGTGAGGAAGCCCCGCCCGGTCGCGCATGCGCAGTAGTAAGGACGGCGCCGCCCTCACTACTGCGCATGCGCCACCGGGCGGGGCGTCCTCACCATGGCAACCGCCCCCTGGCGGATTGACAGGAGGACGAGCCAATCACAGCGCGACCGCCGCGCTCCGATTGGTCGGATCGCCTGCCGCGCTCCGATTGGCCGGGGTGGGAGGCGCTGAAGATTGACGGCGCGACCGACCAATGGGACGGGCTCCCCGAGGACGGAAGCCGCTTCCGGCGCCGTGACCAATGGGCGCGCCGCATGGGCGGGCCGAGCCGCTCCGGAAGCGGAGGGGGCCGGGGGAAAATGGCGGCGCGCGCAGAAGCGGCTGCGGCGCGGCGCGGCGCGGACCGCACCGCACCGGACCGGCGCGGGCGGAAAGCACCGGGCAGCCGGACAGCGTCGCGGTGCCGCTGGACAGCGTCGCGGTGCCGCTGGACAGCGTCGCGGTGCCGCTGGACAGCGTCGCGAGGCAGCTGGACAGCGTCGAGGCCAGCGGGGGGGCGCGGGGAAGGCGGCCGGGGTCCCGAGGCGGCTCCGAGGGGAGACGGCGTTGCGGGGGGGCGGGCTGAGGCGTCTGGGGAGGTGCTCGCGGCTCCTGGGGCTGGCAAACGGGCTCGCGTGGCTGGTGTTGGGGCTTCAGCCGGAGAGGGAGTCGTGTGGCTTTGGGCTGAGGGGCGGGGGTGGAGTCCGGCGTTTTGGGGACTTGAGCAGAGGCTCAGCGGCTGGGTTTTGGGGCTCGGAAGGGGGCAGTAAGTGATGCGGTTTGGGGGCGGAGAGCAGAAGCCGTTTTGGCTGGTTCTGCACGGGGGGTGGGCAGGAGGGCGTTGGGGGCTGCGGGGGAAAGCAGGGGCTGGGCGGGCTGCGGGGTGCTCAAACAGCAGGTGAGGTTTTCAAATCTGCAACTTGTAACTGTTGCAGCTTTGTTCTGGCTTCCTCCATTTTTGCAAAAGCTTCTGTTGCTAGACAGAGCATTCCTCTGTGTATCAGCTACTTGAGCTAGTTTATTTCAATGCGTCTGATCAGGTTTGTCTGTTGAGCAAAGTGGCATTTAAAGGTGACGTTTCACCGGATGCCAGCGGCTGTGCCTTATTTCCAGTATAAAGATGTATTCCCCAAATATCAGAGTGGGATATAACAACTGCAGCTGGTCAAAAGTAACACTGAAATGCAAAATTTAGAATTTCTTTTTTCCCATTGGCTCCTCCTCAGTATGAACACAAAGTTAATTTCTATTCTTAATTCCTATTTATGCTACATATATGAAGGACGAACGCGAGGAAAGGAGACCATAAAATACTGGCCTATTGCTATTTGTATGCTGCGCTTTGAACAGAAGAGACAAAACTGTCCTTTTTGTGAAATAATACTGGCTGTATCAGTGCCGTCCTCGTGTTTTTATTCAAAAATGTGAGATTTGTTGCCCCGAATGGTGAGAGTAGTTTTTGTTAATGGAAGTCGCAAGAGGTTCTGCCACCTTAAAAACCATAGAATCATAGAATGGTTAGAGTTGGAAGGGACCTTCAAGATCATCGTGTTGCAGCCCCCCTGCCTTGGGCAGGGACGCCTCCACTAGAGCGGGTTGCTCAAAGCCCCGTCCAGCCTGGCCTTAAACACTTCCAGGGATGGGGCATCCACAGCTTCCCCGGGCAACCTGTTCCAGTGCCTCACCACCCTCACGGTAAAGAATTTCCTCCTAACATCTAGTCTGAATCTCCCCTCTTCCGATTTAAAACCGTTACCCCTTGTCCTGTCGCTACCTTTCCCGACAGAGAGTCCCTCTCCGGCTCTCCCGTAGGCTCCCTTCAGATATTGGAAGGCTGCTCTGAGGTCTCCCCGGAGCCTTCTCTTCTCCAGGCTGAACAACCCCAGCTCTCTCAGTCTCTCTTCACAGGGGAGGTGCTCCGTCCCTCCGATGGTTTTCGTGGCCCTCCGCTGGGCCCCTTCCAACAGGTCCACGTCCTTCCCGTGTCGAGGACTCCAAAGCTGGACACCGTACGCCAGGTGGGGTCTCGCGTGCGCAGAGTAGAGGGGGGTAGAATCGCCTCCCGTGACCCGCTGGCCACGCTTCTCTTGATGCAGCCCAGGGTGGGGTTGGCTTTCTGGGCTGCCAGCGCGCGTTGCCGGCTCGTACTGACATGTAATAATGCTACTGACGTACCGTTAGCAGCCTCGTGTTAAAAGAAGCGAGAAGCTGTAATATCCTTAATTTAGACAGTTTTTACGTGAAACGGTGCATCCTCACTGTTTCGTCACTTTCAGGAGCGAGCAATTGACCGAGAGCAGGAGAGAGACCTTTTCCAGCAAGAGATAGGGAAGCCGGAACAACAGCTTAAGGTTCCACAAAGGATTCGGCCTGTCAGCGAGCATCAAACCGGAGAGGTAACGCGCGCTATTGCTTGTACTCAAGGGATCTAAATGGTACGCTGACAGCCGTTCGGATACCCTAGGGAAGCTGTTTTATGGTGTCCCTAACCTGCATCCGTTCGCAAGGCAGGAAAGGAAATCCCCCGAGATGAAAGGCTACGGTGTCGGGGGAACGTGGGGAAAGTGTGTTCTGGGTGTTTTTTGAGTCGGTCGGTTGGATGTTTTTAGTAGCAGACACACAGAAGCCTCGTAACTTTCAAAAAGACTCCCTCGCGTAACTTAATTTAGAAAATGGGGTTTTCAAAAGCCCGTGGAAACATTCAGGACTCCTGTAGCGATTCCCCCTGCTCTTGCGTCCTTTTGTGACATCCTGTTGGTAGCACGGGTACGGGCACCGCAGGAACGCAGTGACCAAGGGGTCACAGCCGAGACGTAGCGGCGCTCTCTGCGTGCGCCTCCCCGGGAGACGTCTGTCTCCCCTGAAACAATCTGGTGACCGCAGAAGGGCAGCTCGAGGAAGTCACAGCAACCTCTTAGGCCCAGCAAAAGCCAGAAAAGCGACAGCGGTGCAAACGCTGTGTGTTGTGAAGCTTTTTGCCTGTCTTGTTTGGTGACCTTTGGGTCAATTGAACTGCATTTTATTTTTTGGTGGGTTTTCTCCTGTCTTGCTTTTAGAGCAAGGCTGATATTTTTGCGTGATTCTCTCGCCCGATTTTCAGTCTTCAGCTTCTTCTCAGGTGGCACTGCGATTTTCAAAGAAAAGCTCTTCCTTTCGGTTCAGTTCAGTTGCTGTCGTTCGGTTCTTAAATGGTAGCAACGTTTAGTATTCTATATTAGATAGTTTATGACCACAGACAGTAATGGGACATACATGGATAGACGTGAAATGTAAGTTGTCAAAATATTTATTGCCTTACAATTCTCGGAGGTAGGGGTGTGTTTCCTGGGGTTTCAAAATCTATTTCACTAAAAAGGTTTGTAACAAATCCTGCAAAGTGTTCAGCCCGTACCGGGCGACCTGGCTGTCGTCAGCCTCTGCGTACAAGGAGTGGTGGGCCATTAGCCGAATGTGTGTTAACCGACACGCGTGGAGCAATTCCGCATCCGTCTGCTTCTGTGGCAAAGCGGGTGCCCGCTCCTGTCCTACGGACACGTTCCACAGAGGGGGGAGGCACAATTAGTTTTCCTGAATCCGGGATGTTCGTTTTGAGTTCGTTTTGTGATGCGTCTCCTCATAATTTGAGGCATGGGCAGCGTGTGAATTCCTAGTTAAAATTCTCACAGTTAAAAAGGCAAAACTTCTCCCGAGAAAAAAAATTTCAAATTTGATTGCATAATGAAACGAGGCCTGTTTTTCTGCACAGAAACGATTTGTGGGAATCGTCCTGAATTACAAGCGTGTATACCCAGATGTGTACACTCCAAGTTGGCAGATAGGCTGCAGCAGCAATGTAAAGCATGCTTTAAGGTGAAAGATGGCTGTAACTGTGATGAAAACTTTAAGGTTCGTACTAGATGCTTTTAAAGTAGGATTTTTCACAGGCAGGCGCAGCGGCAATTTTAGAGCCGAGTGGTGCCGAATATTACCCATTTACAGACAGAATTCTCGGTACTGTCTTAGATTTACATCGAATTTCTATCAAATGAGCCACCTAGCCTTCCTATATAGTATATTTTGGTGCCCCGATATTACTTGGCGTATTTCATAAGTATACCTTTTATGGCCGTTTCTCGTGCTTTTCCGAGAGAGCTGCTTTACTTTTTCATAGTTGCACGGTTTTTGAATGCCTCTTCTGCCTTTCAGATCTTCTCTTTCTCCTACGCCTTAAATACTCGTACAAGAACGTGCAGAAAATGTTATGTGCAGCTGTAACGTGCTTTGGGGTTTTTTTTGGTAGGATGAAATGGAAATACTGGGACTGGCGATCCAGAAGTCTGAAGAAGCCACCGTAAAGGACCGTCCCAGTGACTACCGTCGAGTTAGGATTATTAAAAGCACCAAAGCGACACGCTCGTAGAGATGGGGACTACCTCTGGACACGTGTTAATCCCGGTCAGGTGTCCTCGGGATACAGATGGTCTGCGCTTCCTGCTCTGACAAGACAGAAGCGATGAGCTTCAGGATGAGCTCCTGAAGACAAGAAAGAGGCCAGGTGCCGGGGTTCTTGTCTCTTTGTTTGTTTGTTTGTTTGTTTGTTTTGGGCGGGGGGTGGCGGGCGGGCGGGCGGGCGTGTGGCTTCCAAAACAGGGTGCGCGGTTGACTGCAGGTGGCAGCCTGCAGAGCTCTTTTGCTGCCTGACCTCGCCTTTTCTTTGTCACTCCTCTTTCATGGCATCTGCGCTGAAAGCCGGGGCGGTCAACGAAGAGACGTGGACAAAACGGGACGAACCGGCGCCGCTTCTGCCTGTTTTCCAGGCTTTGCCACGAACCAAGGAGCATCATCAGCCTCGTCACTGGTGGCGGCGAGTCCTGAGGTGGCTTAGGTGAGTCGAGCCTTCCAGGAACGTCCGTTGTCCGTAGCCTACGGCGTGTCATTTGGACGTCAGTCGGAAGGAGGTTTCCCTTTCTGAAAGGGCACCGGTTTCTCGTGCCAAGCGGTTGCCTCTCCTGAAGTTCCCACGAGAGGGGATCCTCGGAGACGATGCGCTGGGCAGCAGAAGTCATCAGCGAGGAGACGTCGCGCGCTCTATTAAATAGGGACAAAAAGAAAGACGATGTCCTTCCAAAGGCCCGAGCGCGGCACCTCTTCCGACGGCCGATGGCATGGCCGGCCTTTGGGCTCTGGGTCCCCCGTAACAGCGGGGACACGGCCAAACCCTGTTCCTCTGCGTGTTCGGCACAGCCAAAAGCCTTGGCCGGTCCGCCGGTCGTTTTCGGTAGCCTGGTGGACTGCGGCACCGGGGATTGGATTTCCCCCCGCCAAAAGTACAGCCGTTTGGGGAATCTCTTACCTTCCTGGTTTTTTCTATCGTAAAGGAGACTTTAAAAAAAGGGTTAAAGTCGTATAACGTGCAAACTGACTTGCAGGCTTTAAACGGCAACCGTCCACCGGCTGTAGCCTACAGCGTCTTAGGCGTCCCTAAGCGGCGAGGTATTTGTTCCAAATCTTTGAAAAGAGAGGCGACTGAAGGTAACGGGTTGGGTTTTTGGTTGGGTTTTTTTTCTAGTTTTTTTGTTTTTTGTTTTTCCCCCCCCTTTTCTTTAGGCGGAGCGCTCTGAAGAACCTGATTTCTGCCTGGCTTTCAGCGTCGCGTTTCCCCGGCAGTGCGGTAGCATCTCTCTCGGGCAGTGCCGCCGGCCAGATGTCCCTCCTCCTTGGGTAGGAGAGAAAGCAGCCCCCGGTCAAATGACAACTGCGCGTTCTGGAGACGGAGAGCGCAACGGTGGGGGTTCGGAGCTGTGCCAGTTGAATTAGCGCCGAAGAAAAAACCCGAGGCTTTTCTAGCGTGAGTATTTTTCTTGGCCGTATCTAAACGCGCGCAGAGCTTTCCAGCGGCAGGGAAAGGGAAGGGAGGAGGCGCTTCCCCCCAGCGGGCGGAGGGTTTGTTCCGCTGTTAGGCTGAGAAGGTGTTGCAAGTGGCACGGGTCAGTCTGAATAGGGACCTGAAGCGTCGGGATGGCTCCGGCTTTGGCAGGCCGTGCCGCCTTTGGAGCGGAGCTGTTTCCCCGCAATCCTCCTGTAGCTCAGCTCCTGTCCTGTCCCTCGGCCGGAGGGAATTCCTCTACTCTCTTCGGTGCTCTTTCGTTTGATGATGCTGATCTCCGGTTGGGGTTTGCTGTTTGTTTTGCAGGTGCCTCGTTGTCCGCGTCTCGTGCTGCTCGACAGATGCCCCGGCCCGGGTTTGCAGCCGGTGGTGGAGCCGCCTGAGGGGAAGGGGCCAGCCCTGGGTCTGGTCGTTCGGTGCATTTTTTGGGGCGAATTAAAAAAACCGGTGCGTGTGGGGGGGGGGGGGTGGTGTGATGATGTCATTTGGGGCAGCCGGATGTCAGCGGGGGAGCGACGGTGCGGCGGAGGAGCAGGTGAGTGGGGGTTAAGTGGGGTTCCCCCCACAAGAGGGTGGGTCACGGCCCCCAAACGCCTGAAAACTTGGTGCGGGGCAGGTGGTTGGGGTTTTGGGCGGTGGTGTTTAAAAAATGTTAAAAGCTGTATATGCGGGGGTGAGGCATTGGAGTAGAGAACAATCTCTCATTTTTCTGTGTGTTGAAAAATAATATTCCCTTACGTATATAAAAGGAGTTCCAAATACCAACCCGTATCTCTAAGGATTCTGTATTATTTAATGGGAGTTTAGACGACGGAAAGATTTTTTAAAAGATTTATTTATAAAGAGAGATTGAAGCGTCAAAGCGGATGTCTGGACAGGTCGCTAGTCCAATTGGATGTTGTCTATCGTGCGTGTTAATCTGTAAGTCTAAACAGATGTGACTCTTAGCAGAGGTTCTGTCGAAGTGTATCAAGAGCATCCGTTTTCCCTAAGTCTTACCCACGGGTCGGTCAGTGCGGAGGCGTAAACGCCTGTGCTGTAGATGGTTCCAGACTGCAAAGAGAGCCTATCGCTAGAAGGGATTTCCAAACTGGCCCTCCCCTCTACTCTCTCTTGCCGGCGTCCAAGCGCTTTCAAAAGCGCTTTAAGCAGGAGTGTTGATTCCCAGGAGGATAGGGAAGCTCTACAGAGAGACTTAGGTAGATTGGATCGTTGGGCCAACATCAGTGGTATGAGTTTCAACAAGGGCGAGTGCCAGGTTCTGCGCGTGGGCCACAATAACCCCGAGCAGCGCTACAGGCTTGGGGAAACGTGGCTGGAAAACCACCTGGAAGAAAGAGACCTGGGGGTGCTAATGGACAAGCGGCTGAACGTGAGCCGGCAGTGTGCCCAGGTGGCCACGAAAGCCAACGGCATCCTGGCTTGTATTAGAAACAGCGTGAGCAGCAGAAGTAGGGAGGCGATTGTGCCCCTGTACTCGGCACTGGTGAGGCCACACCTGGAGTATTGCGTCCGGTTTTGGGCACCTCAATCCAAGAGAGATGTTGAGGTGCTGGAGCGAGTGCAGAGGAGGGCAACGAAGCTGGTGAAGGGCCTGGAAAACAAATCCTATGAAGAGCGGTTGAAGGAGCTGGGACTGTTTAGTATGAGGAAGAGGGGGCTGAGGGGAGACCTCGTCACTCTCTAAACCTACTTGAAAGGACACTGTAGAGAGGTCGGTGCTGGTCTCTTGGCACGGGTAGGTAACGACAGAACGAGAGGGAACGGCTTCAAGCTCCAACAGGGTAGGTTTAGACTGGACATTAGGAAAGAACGTTTCACAGAACGAGTGGTCGGGCATTGGAACAGGCTACCCAGGGAGGTGGTCGAGTCACCATCCCTGGATGTGTTTAAGAACCGTTGAGATGTGGTGTTGGGGGATATGGTGTAGGGGAGAACTTTGTAGAGTAGGGTAGATGGTTGGACTCGATGATCCCAAGGGTCTCTTGCAACCTAGACGATTCTATGATTCTATGAAAAGCAGCCCCTTCCCCCGTTTCCCCTCCCGCCCTGGGGAGCTGGATCGGTGCAGCGGGACAGGAGGAAAAAAACGCAGCCCCGTTTTCCTGCAGGGACGCAAAGCTCCCCGATGTCTCTGTGGTGGATAAGGCGGCACCCCCGCCTGCCTTCCTGGACGCCGGCGGACTGGCTGCTGTCGCCCCCGCGGCCCCCGGGGCCACGCGCAGAGCGCCGCGGCGTCCCTGGGGCTGGTTGCGGGGCGAACACCGGAGGTTTTTGGCGCCGAGGCGACGGCTGCGGCTGCCCGGACTGCGAGCGGGGACAGGGCAGAGAGCGGGAAGGCCTGCCCGCCGGTAAGTGGTCACGGTCCCTGGGTGGAGGGAAGCGGGCTGAGAGCGGTCACCGCTCATGGCCCCGGTGAGGTCTCAGAGGGGGACAAGGAAGGGGGCGTGGGCGCTGCCCGGTGCTTTCCGCCCGCTGCGGACCGGTCCGCAGCGATTTCTGGGCTGGCCGCCGTTTTCCCCCGGCCCCCTCCGGTTCCGGAGCGGCTCGGCCCGCCCATACCGCGCGCCCATTGGTCGCGGTGCCGTAAGCGGCGTCCGTCCTCTAGGAGCCCCCGTCCCATTGGTCGATCGCGCCGTCAATCTCCAGCGCCTCCCAGTCCGGCCAATCGGAGCGCGGCAGGCGATCCGACCAATCGGAGCGGGGCGGTCGCGTTGTGATTGGCTCGTCCTCCTGTCAATCCGCCCGGGGGCGGTTGCCATGGTGAGGAAGCCCCGCCCGGTCGCGCATGCGCAGTAGTAAGGACGGCGCCGCCCTCACTACTGCGCATGCGCCACCGGGCGGGGCGTCCTCACCATGGCAACCGCCATTGACGTCCCACTCCGGCCAATCGGAGCGCGGCAGGCGATCCGACCAATCGGAGCGCGGCGGTCGCGTTGTGATTGGCTCGTCCTCCTGTCAATCCGCCCGGGGGCGGTTGCCATGGTGAGGAAGCCCCGCCTGGTCGCGCATGCGCAGTAGTAAGGGCGACGCCGTGCTCGCTACTGCCGCCTTGTGGACAAAAATCGGTACTGCAGGTGGGGGGGGGCGCGCATGCGCAGTGGAAAGAGTGGCGCCGCCCTCGCTGCTGCCGCCGCTTGTGGACAAAAAGCGGTACTGCAGGTACGGGGGTAGGGGGGTCCGGCCGCATGCGCAGTGGACGGGGGGGGGGGGGGGGGGCGCTGCGCTCGCCGCTGCCGCCCGTGCCAGCAGAAACCGGCGCTGCAGCTCGGCGGATGCGGGGGGGGAAGGCGGAGCCCTGGGAGGTTCCATTTTCCCCAAATTGGGGAAAATTATTCAATTTGGGGTTTTTTTCGGTGCTTTTCCGCAACGGAAAAGACTTCAGGGTTTTGTTAGGGTTTTTCTTGCCCTTCCCCGCCGCCGGGGACGGCGCCCATGCGGGGGCTGACGCTGCAGAACCGTAAATTGAACCCCCAAATTGAACCCCGAACATGAATAACATTTTCCCTAATTTGGGGAAAAGGGAACCTTCCCCGGTCCCGCCTCCCCCCGCTCCCCGAGCCGCACCGACGGTTTCTGCTGGCACGGGCGGCAGCGGCGGCGAGCGCAGCGCCCCCCTTTCTACTGGGCATGCGCGTCCCCCCCCCCCCCCGCCCTGTACCTGCGTACCTGCAGTACCGCTTTTTGTCCACGAGGGGGCAGTAGCGAGCACGGCGCCGCCCTCACTACTGCGCATGCGCCACCGGGCGGGGCGTCCTCACCATGGCAACCGCCATTGACGTCCCACTCCGGCCAATCGGAGCGCGGCAGGCGATCCGACCAATCGGAGCGCGGCGGTCGCGTTGTGATTGGCTCGTCCTCCTGTCAATCCGCCCGGGGGGCGGTTGCCATGGTGAGGAAGCCCCGCCCGGTCGCGCATGCGCAGTAGTAAGGACGGCGCCGCCCTCACTACTGCGCATGCGCCACCGGGCGGGGCGTCCTCACCATGGCAACCGCCCCCTGGCGGATTGACAGGAGGACGAGCCAATCACAGCGCGACCGCCGCGCTCCGATTGGTCGGATCGCCTGCCGCGCTCCGATTGGCCGGGGTGGGAGGCGCTGAAGATTGACGGCGCGACCGACCAATGGGACGGGCTCCCCGAGGACGGAAGCCGCTTCCGGCGCCGTGACCAATGGGCGCGCCGCATGGGCGGGCCGAGCCGCTCCGGAAGCGGAGGGGGCCGGGGGAAAATGGCGGCGCGCGCAGAAGCGGCTGCGGCGCGGCGCGGCGCGGACCGCACCGCACCGGACCGGCGCGGGCGGAAAGCACCGGGCAGCCGGACAGCGTCGCGGTGCCGCTGGACAGCGTCGCGGTGCCGCTGGACAGCGTCGCGGTGCCGCTGGACAGCGTCGCGAGGCAGCTGGACAGCGTCGAGGCCAGCGGGGGGGCGCGGGGAAGGCGGCCGGGGTCCCGAGGCGGCTCCGAGGGGAGACGGCGTTGCGGGGGGGCGGGCTGAGGCGTCTGGGGAGGTGCTCGCGGCTCCTGGGGCTGGCAAACGGGCTCGCGTGGCTGGTGTTGGGGCTTCAGCCGGAGAGGGAGTCGTGTGGCTTTGGGCTGAGGGGCGGGGGTGGAGTCCGGCGTTTTGGGGACTTGAGCAGAGGCTCAGCGGCTGGGTTTTGGGGCTCGGAAGGGGGCAGTAAGTGATGCGGTTTGGGGGCGGAGAGCAGAAGCCGTTTTGGCTGGTTCTGCACGGGGGGTGGGCAGGAGGGCGTTGGGGGCTGCGGGGGAAAGCAGGGGCTGGGCGGGCTGCGGGGTGCTCAAACAGCAGGTGAGGTTTTCAAATCTGCAACTTGTAACTGTTGCAGCTTTGTTCTGGCTTCCTCCATTTTTGCAAAAGCTTCTGTTGCTAGACAGAGCATTCCTCTGTGTATCAGCTACTTGAGCTAGTTTATTTCAATGCGTCTGATCAGGTTTGTCTGTTGAGCAAAGTGGCATTTAAAGGTGACGTTTCACCGGATGCCAGCGGCTGTGCCTTATTTCCAGTATAAAGATGTATTCCCCAAATATCAGAGTGGGATATAACAACTGCAGCTGGTCAAAAGTAACACTGAAATGCAAAATTTAGAATTTCTTTTTTCCCATTGGCTCCTCCTCAGTATGAACACAAAGTTAATTTCTATTCTTAATTCCTATTTATGCTACATATATGAAGGACGAACGCGAGGAAAGGAGACCATAAAATACTGGCCTATTGCTATTTGTATGCTGCGCTTTGAACAGAAGAGACAAAACTGTCCTTTTTGTGAAATAATACTGGCTGTATCAGTGCCGTCCTCGTGTTTTTATTCAAAAATGTGAGATTTGTTGCCCCGAATGGTGAGAGTAGTTTTTGTTAATGGAAGTCGCAAGAGGTTCTGCCACCTTAAAAACCATAGAATCATAGAATGGTTAGAATTGGAAGGGACCTTCAAGATCATCGTGTTGCAGCCCCCCTGCCTTGGGCAGGGACGCCTCCACTAGAGCGGGTTGCTCAAAGCCCCGTCCAGCCTGGCCTTAAACACTTCCAGGGATGGGGCATCCACAGCTTCCCCGGGCAACCTGTTCCAGTGCCTCACCACCCTCACGGTAAAGAATTTCCTCCTAACATCTAGTCTGAATCTCCCCTCTTCCGATTTAAAACCGTTACCCCTTGTCCTGTCGCTACCTTTCCCGACAGAGAGTCCCTCTCCGGCTCTCCCGTAGGCTCCCTTCAGATATTGGAAGGCTGCTCTGAGGTCTCCCCGGAGCCTTCTCTTCTCCAGGCTGAACAACCCCAGCTCTCTCAGTCTCTCTTCACAGGGGAGGTGCTCCGTCCCTCCGATGGTTTTCGTGGCCCTCCGCTGGGCCCCTTCCAACAGGTCCACGTCCTTCCCGTGTCGAGGACTCCAAAGCTGGACACCGTACGCCAGGTGGGGTCTCGCGCGCGCAGAGTAGAGGGGGGTAGAATCGCCTCCCGTGACCCGCTGGCCACGCTTCTCTTGATGCAGCCCAGGGTGGGGTTGGCTTTCTGGGCTGCCAGCGCGCGTTGCCGGCTCGTACTGACATGTAATAATGCTACTGACGTACCGTTAGCAGCCTCGTGTTAAAAGAAGCGAGAAGCTGTAATATCCTTAATTTAGACAGTTTTTACGTGAAACGGTGCATCCTCACTGTTTCGTCACTTTCAGGAGCGAGCAATTGACCGAGAGCAGGAGAGAGACCTTTTCCAGCAAGAGATAGGGAAGCCGGAACAACAGCTTAAGGTTCCACAAAGGATTCGGCCTGTCAGCGAGCATCAAACCGGAGAGGTAACGCGCGCTATTGCTTGTACTCAAGGGATCTAAATGGTACGCTGACAGCCGTTCGGATACCCTAGGGAAGCTGTTTTATGGTGTCCCTAACCTGCATCCGTTCGCAAGGCAGGAAAGGAAATCCCCCGAGATGAAAGGCTACGGTGTCGGGGGAACGTGGGGAAAGTGTGTTCTGGGTGTTTTTTGAGTCGGTCGGTTGGATGTTTTTAGTAGCAGACACACAGAAGCCTCGTAACTTTCAAAAAGACTCCCTCGCGTAACTTAATTTAGAAAATGGGGTTTTCAAAAGCCCGTGGAAACATTCAGGACTCCTGTAGCGATTCCCCCTGCTCTTGCGTCCTTTTGTGACATCCTGTTGGTAGCACGGGTACGGGCACCGCAGGAACGCAGTGACCAAGGGGTCACAGCCGAGACGTAGCGGCGCTCTCTGCGTGCGCCTCCCCGGGAGACGTCTGTCTCCCCTGAAACAATCTGGTGACCGCAGAAGGGCAGCTCGAGGAAGTCACAGCAACCTCTTAGGCCCAGCAAAAGCCAGAAAAGCGACAGCGGTGCAAACGCTGTGTGTTGTGAAGCTTTTTGCCTGTCTTGTTTGGTGACCTTTGGGTCAATTGAACTGCATTTTATTTTTTGGTGGGTTTTCTCCTGTCTTGCTTTTAGAGCAAGGCTGATATTTTTGCGTGATTCTCTCGCCCGATTTTCAGTCTTCAGCTTCTTCTCAGGTGGCACTGCGATTTTCAAAGAAAAGCTCTTCCTTTCGGTTCAGTTCAGTTGCTGTCGTTCGGTTCTTAAATGGTAGCAACGTTTAGTATTCTATATTAGATAGTTTATGACCACAGACAGTAATGGGACATGCATGGATAGACGTGAAATGTAAGTTGTCAAAATATTTATTGCCTTACAATTCTCGGAGGTAGGGGTGTGTTTCCTGGGGTTTCAAAATCTATTTCACTAAAAAGGTTTGTAACAAATCCTGCAAAGTGTTCAGCCCGTACCGGGCGACCTGGCTGTCGTCAGCCTCTGCGTACAAGGAGTGGTGGGCCATTAGCCGAATGTGTGTTAACCGACACGCGTGGAGCAATTCCGCATCCGTCTGCTTCTGTGGCAAAGCGGGTGCCCGCTCCTGTCCTACGGACACGTTCCACAGAGGGGGGAGGCACAATTAGTTTTCCTGAATCCGGGATGTTCGTTTTGAGTTCGTTTTGTGATGCGTCTCCTCATAATTTGAGGCATGGGTAGCGTGTGAATTCCTAGTTAAAATTCTCACAGTTAAAAAGGCAAAACTTCTCCCGAGAAAAAAAATTTCAAATTTGATTGCATAATGAAACGAGGCCTGTTTTTCTGCACAGAAACGATTTGTGGGAATCGTCCTGAATTACAAGCGTGTATACCCAGATGTGTACACTCCAAGTTGGCAGATAGGCTGCAGCAGCAATGTAAAGCATGCTTTAAGGTGAAAGATGGCTGTAACTGTGATGAAAACTTTAAGGTTCGTACTAGATGCTTTTAAAGTAGGATTTTTCACAGGCAGGCGCAGCGGCAATTTTAGAGCCGAGTGGTGCCGAATATTACCCATTTACAGACAGAATTCTCGGTACTGTCTTAGATTTACATCGAATTTCTATCAAATGAGCCACCTAGCCTTCCTATATAGTATATTTTGGTGCCCCGATATTACTTGGCGTATTTCATAAGTATACCTTTTATGGCCGTTTCTCGTGCTTTTCCGAGAGAGCTGCTTTACTTTTTCATAGTTGCACGGTTTTTGAATGCCTCTTCTGCCTTTCAGATCTTCTCTTTCTCCTACGCCTTAAATACTCGTACAAGAACGTGCAGAAAATGTTATGTGCAGCTGTAACGTGCTTTGGGGTTTTTTTTGGTAGGATGAAATGGAAATACTGGGACTGGCGATCCAGAAGTCTGAAGAAGCCACCGTAAAGGACCGTCCCAGTGACTACCGTCGAGTTAGGATTATTAAAAGCACCAAAGCGACACGCTCGTAGAGATGGGGACTACCTCTGGACACGTGTTAATCCCGGTCAGGTGTCCTCGGGATACAGATGGTCTGCGCTTCCTGCTCTGACAAGACAGAAGCGATGAGCTTCAGGATGAGCTCCTGAAGACAAGAAAGAGGCCAGGTGCCGGGGTTCTTGTCTCTTTGTTTGTTTGTTTGTTTGTTTGTTTTGGGCGGGGGGTGGCGGGCGGGCGGGCGGGCGTGTGGCTTCCAAAACAGGGTGCGCGGTTGACTGCAGGTGGCAGCCTGCAGAGCTCTTTTGCTGCCTGACCTCGCCTTTTCTTTGTCACTCCTCTTTCATGGCATCTGCGCTGAAAGCCGGGGCGGTCAACGAAGAGACGTGGACAAAACGGGACGAACCGGCGCCGCTTCTGCCTGTTTTCCAGGCTTTGCCACGAACCAAGGAGCATCATCAGCCTCGTCACTGGTGGCGGCGAGTCCTGAGGTGGCTTAGGTGAGTCGAGCCTTCCAGGAACGTCCGTTGTCCGTAGCCTACGGCGTGTCATTTGGACGTCAGTCGGAAGGAGGTTTCCCTTTCTGAAAGGGCACCGGTTTCTCGTGCCAAGCGGTTGCCTCTCCTGAAGTTCCCACGAGAGGGGATCCTCGGAGACGATGCGCTGGGCAGCAGAAGTCATCAGCGAGGAGACGTCGCGCGCTCTATTAAATAGGGACAAAAAGAAAGACGATGTCCTTCCAAAGGCCCGAGCGCGGCACCTCTTCCGACGGCCGATGGCATGGCCGGCCTTTGGGCTCTGGGTCCCCCGTAACAGCGGGGACACGGCCAAACCCTGTTCCTCTGCGTGTTCGGCACAGCCAAAAGCCTTGGCCGGTCCGCCGGTCGTTTTCGGTAGCCTGGTGGATCGCGGCACCGGGGATTGGATTTCCCCCCGCCAAAAGTACAGCCGTTTGGGGAATCTCTTACCTTCCTGGTTTTTTCTATCGTAAAGGAGACTTTAAAAAAAGGGTTAAAGTCGTATAACGTGCAAACTGACTTGCAGGCTTTAAACGGCAACCGTCCACCGGCTGTAGCCTACAGCGTCTTAGGCGTCCCTAAGCGGCGAGGTATTTGTTCCAAATCTTTGAAAAGAGAGGCGACTGAAGGTAACGGGTTGGGTTTTTGGTTGGGTTTTTTTTCTAGTTTTTTTGTTTTTTGTTTTTCCCCCCCCTTTTCTTTAGGCGGAGCGCTCTGAAGAACCTGATTTCTGCCTGGCTTTCAGCGTCGCGTTTCCCCGGCAGTGCGGTAGCATCTCTCTCGGGCAGTGCCGCCGGCCAGATGTCCCTCCTCCTTGGGTAGGAGAGAAAGCAGCCCCCGGTCAAATGACAACTGCGCGTTCTGGAGACGGAGAGCGCAACGGTGGGGGTTCGGAGCTGTGCCAGTTGAATTAGCGCCGAAGAAAAAACCCGAGGCTTTTCTAGCGTGAGTATTTTTCTTGGCCGTATCTAAACGCGCGCAGAGCTTTCCAGCGGCAGGGAAAGGGAAGGGAGGAGGCGCTTCCCCCCAGCGGGCGGAGGGTTTGTTACGCTGTTAGGCTGAGAAGGTGTTGCAAGTGGCACGGGTCAGTCTGAATAGGGACCTGAAGCGTCGGGATGGCTCCGGCTTTGGCAGGCCGTGCCGTCTTTGGAGCGGAGCTGTTTCCCCGCAATCCTCCTGTAGCTCAGCT
This sequence comes from Numenius arquata, assembly GCF_964106895.1. Lineage (NCBI taxonomy): Eukaryota > Metazoa > Chordata > Aves > Charadriiformes > Scolopacidae > Numenius > Numenius arquata. The sequence goes on along the minus strand of NW_027414642.1, from coordinate 2,765 downwards.
CCTGTCCTGTCCCTCGGCCGGAGGGAATTCCTCTACTCTCTTCGGTGCTCTTTCGTTTGATGATGCTGATCTCCGGTTGGGGTTTGCTGTTTGTTTTGCAGGTGCCTCGTTGTCCGCGTCTCGTGCTGCTCGACAGATGCCCCGGCCCGGGTTTGCAGCCGGTGGTGGAGCCGCCTGAGGGGAAGGGGCCAGCCCTGGGTCTGGTCGTTCGGTGCATTTTTTGGGGCGAATTAAAAAAACCGGTGCGTGTGTGTGGGGGGGGGTGGTGTGATGATGTCATTTGGGGCAGCCGGATGTCAGCGGGGGAGCGACGGTGCGGCGGAGGAGCAGGTGAGTGGGGGTTAAGTGGGGTTCCCCCCACAAGAGGGTGGGTCACGGCCCCCAAACGCCTGAAAACTTGGTGCGGGGCAGGTGGTTGGGGTTTTGGGCGGTGGTGTTTAAAAAATGTTAAAAGCTGTATATGCGGGGGTGAGGCATTGGAGTAGAGAACAATCTCTCATTTTTCTGTGTGTTGAAAAATAATATTCCCTTACGTATATAAAAGGAGTTCAAAATACCAACCCGTATCTCTAAGGATTCTGTATTATTTAATGGGAGTTTAGACGACGGAAAGATTTTTTAAAAGATTTATTTATAAAGAGAGATTGAAGCGTCAAAGCGGATGTCTGGACAGGTCGCTAGTCCAATTGGATGTTGTCTATCGTGCGTGTTAATCTGTAAGTCTAAACAGATGTGACTCTTAGCAGAGGTTCTGTCGAAGTGTATCAAGAGCATCCGTTTTCCCTAAGTCTTACCCACGGGTCGGTCAGTGCGGAGGCGTAAACGCCTGTGCTGTAGATGGTTCCAGACTGCAAAGAGAGCCTATCGCTAGAAGGGATTTCCAAACTGGCCCTCCCCTCTGCTCTCTCTTGCCGGCGTCCAAGCGCTTTCAAAAGCGCTTTAAGCAGGAGTGTTGATTCCCAGGAGGATAGGGAAGCTCTACAGAGAGACTTAGGTAGATTGGATCGTTGGGCCAACATCAGTGGTATGAGTTTCAACAAGGGCGAGTGCCAGGTTCTGCGCGTGGGCCACAATAACCCCGAGCAGCGCTACAGGCTTGGGGAAACGTGGCTGGAAAACCACCTGGAAGAAAGAGACCTGGGGGTGCTAATGGACAAGCGGCTGAACGTGAGCCGGCAGTGTGCCCAGGTGGCCACGAAAGCCAACGGCATCCTGGCTTGTATTAGAAACAGCGTGAGCAGCAGAAGTAGGGAGGCGATTGTGCCCCTGTACTCGGCACTGGTGAGGCCACACCTGGAGTATTGCGTCCGGTTTTGGGCACCTCAATCCAAGAGAGATGTCGAGGTGCTGGAGCGAGTGCAGAGGAGGGCAACGAAGCTGGTGAAGGGCCTGGAAAACAAATCCTATGAAGAGCGGTTGAAGGAGCTGGGACTGTTTAGTATGAGGAAGAGGGGGCTGAGGGGAGACCTCGTCACTCTCTTAACACTACTTGAAAGGACACTGTAGAGAGGTCGGTGCTGGTCTCCTGGCACAGGTAGGTAACGACAGAACGAGAGGGAACGGCTTCAAGCTCCAACAGGGTAGGTTTAGACTGGACATTAGGAAAGAATGTTTCACAGAGGGAGTGGTCGGGCATTGGAACAGGCTACCCAGGGAGGTGGTCGAGTCACCATCCCTGGATGTGTTTAAGAACCGTTGAGATGTGGTGTTGGGGGATATGGTGTAGGGGAGAACTTTGTAGAGTAGGGTAGATGGTTGGACTCGATGATCCCAAGGGTCTCTTGCAACCTAGACGATTCTATGATTCTATGAAAAGCAGCCCCTTCCCCCGTTTCCCCTCCCGCCCTGGGGAGCTGGATCGGTGCAGCGGGACAGGAGGAAAAAAACCCAGCCCCGTTTTCCTGCAGGGACGCAAAGCTCCCCGATGTCTCTGTGGTGGATAAGGCGGCACCCCCGCCTGCCTTCCTGGACGCCGGCGGACTGGCTGCTGTCGCCCCCGCGGCCCCCGGGGCCACGCGCAGAGCGCCGCGGCGTCCCTGGGGCTGGTTGCGGGGCGAACACCGGAGGTTTTTGGCGCCGAGGCGACGGCTGCGGCTGCCCGGACTGCGAGCGGGGACAGGGCAGAGAGCGGGAAGGCCTGCCCGCCGGTAAGTGGTCACGGTCCCTGGGTGGAGGGAAGCGGGCTGAGAGCGGTCACCGCTCATGGCCCCGGTGAGGTCTCAGAGGGGGACAAGGAAGGGGGCGTGGGCGCTGCCCGGTGCTTTCCGCCCGCTGCGGACCGGTCCGCAGCGATTTCTGGGCTGGCCGCCGTTTTCCCCCGGCCCCCTCCGGTTCCGGAGCGGCTCGGCCCGCCCATACCGCGCGCCCATTGGTCGCGGTGCCGTAAGCGGCGTCCGTCCTCTAGGAGCCCCCGTCCCATTGGTCGATCGCGCCGTCAATCTCCAGCGCCTCCCAGTCCGGCCAATCGGAGCGCGGCAGGCGATCCGACCAATCGGAGCGGGGCGGTCGCGTTGTGATTGGCTCGTCCTCCTGTCAATCCGCCCGGGGGGCGGTTGCCATGGTGAGGAAGCCCCGCCCGGTCGCGCATGCGCAGTAGTAAGGACGGCGCCGCCCTCACTACTGCGCATGCGCCACCGGGCGGGGCGTCCTCACCATGGCAACCGCCATTGACGTCCCACTCCGGCCAATCGGAGCGCGGCAGGCGATCCGACCAATCGGAGCGCGGCGGTCGCGTTGTGATTGGCTCGTCCTCCTGTCAATCCGCC
>NW_027414641.1:0-18676 GCF_964106895.1 Numenius arquata | reverse complement strand
CCTACAGGCCCTTGCGGGCACTTGCAGAACTCTGCAGGAACCCACGGAACTTTATGGAACCCTACCAGCCCCTACGGAAGCCTAAAGACCCTTGCAGGCAGTTACGGAACGGTACAGGGCCCTACGGAACTTTACCAGCCACTACGGAACTCTACGGGCCCCTACGGAACCCTGCAGAACCCTCCAGAACCTTACAGAATCCCACGGATTCCTACAGACTCCTGCGGGCACTTACTCAACCCTAGAGGACCCTACGGAACACTACTGGCTCCTGCGGTACTCCAGAGGCCTCTAGGGAACCTACGAAGCTCTACGGAACCCTATGGATCCTTACGGAACAGTACGGGCCCCTTCAGACCTCTGCGGGCGCTTATGGAAACCTACAGGACCCTACGGAACTGTACGAGACTCTACAGGCCCCTAGGGAACACCACAGGCCCCTACGGAACCCTACACAACCCTCCGGAAACATATGGCACCCTACAAGCTCCTACCAACCCCTGCGGGCACTTACACAACCCTACAGGCCCCTACGGAAATCTACGGGACTCTACGGGCCCCTAGGGAACCCTTCAGATTTCGACGGAACCCTACCAGCCCTTCTGGAACCCTACAGAATACTCCAGGACTCGAGAGCACTCTACAAGACCCTTAGCAACACAACGGAACCTCACTAAAACCCTATGGGCTCCTACAGAACACTGCAGGTGCCTACGGAACCCCACAGACCCCTATGGAACCCTACAGACACCTGCGGGCACTTACGGAACCCTGCAGGCCCCTACGGAACCCTACAGGTCCATACAGAACCCCACAGGGCCCTATGGAACTTTACCAGCCACTACGGAACTCTACGGGTCCCTACGGAACCCTGCAGAACCCTCCGGAACCTTACAGAATCCCACAGACTCCTACAGACTTCTGCGGGCACTTACACAAATCTACAGGTCCCTACGGAAATCTACGGGACTCTATGGGCCCCTAGGGAACCCTATAGATTTCGATGGAACCCTACGAGGCCCTCTGGAACCCTACAGAATACTCCAGGACCCGACAGCACTCTACAAGACCCTTAGCAACACAACGGAACCTCACTAAAACCCTATGGGCTCCTACAGAACACTGCAGGTGCCTACGGAACCCTACAGACCTCTACGGAACCCTACAGACACCTGCGGGCACTTACAGAACCCTGCAGGCCCCTACGGAACCCTACAGGTCCATACAGAACCCCACAGGGACCTACGGAACTTTACCAGCCACTACGGAACTCTACGGGCCCCTACGGAACCCTGCAGAACCCTCTGGAACCTTACAGAATCCCACGGGTTCCTACAGACTCCTGCAGGCACTTACTCAACCCTAGAGGACCCTACGGAACACTACTGGCTCCTGCGGTACTCCAGAGGCCTCTAGGGAACCTACGGAGCTCTACGGAACCCTATGGATCCTTACGGAACAGTACGGGCCCCTTCAGACCTCTGCGGGCGCTTATGGAAACCTACAGGACCCTACGGAACTGTACGAGACTCTACAGGCCCCTAGGGAACACCACAGGCCCCTACGGAACCCTACACAACCCTCCGGAAACATATGGCACCCTACAAGCTCCTACCAACCCCTGCGGGCACTTACACAACCCTACAGGCCCCTACGGAAATCTACGGGACTCTACGGGCCCCTAGGGAACCCTTCAGATTTCGACGGAACCCTACCAGCCCTTCTGGAACCCTACAGAATACTCCAGGACCCGACAGCACTCTACAAGACCCTTAGCAACACAACGGAACCTCACTAAAACCCTATGGGCTCCTACAGAACACTGCAGGTGCCTACGGAACCCTACAGACCCCTACGGAACCCTACAGACACCTGCGGGCACTTACGGAACCCTGCAGGCCCCTACGGAACCCTACAGGTCCATACAGAACCCCACAGGGCCCTATGGAACTTTACCAGCCACTACGGAACTCTACGGGTCCCTACGGAACCCTGCAGAACCCTCCGGAACCTTACAGAATCCCACAGACTCCTACCGACTTCTGCGGGCACTTACACAACCCTACAGGTCCCTACGGAAATCTACGGGACTCTATGGGCCCCTAGGGAACCCTATAGATTTCGATGGAACCCTACGAGGCCCTCTGGAACCCTACAGAACACTCCAGGACCCGACAGCACTCTACAAGACCCTTAGCAACACAACGGAACCTCACTAAAACCCTATGGGCTCCTACAGAACACTGCAGGTGCCTACGGAACCCTACAGACCTCTACGGAACCCTACAGACACCTGCGGGCACTTACGGAACCCTGCAGGCCCCTACGGAACCCTACAGGTCCATACAGAACCCCACAGGGACCTACGGAACTTTACCAGCCACTACGGAACTCTACGGGCCCCTACAGAACCCTGCAGAACCCTCTGGAACCTTACAGAATCCCACAGATTCCTACAGACTCTTGCGGGCACTTACTCAACCCTAGAGGACCCTACGGAACACTACTGGCTCCTGCGGTACTCCAGAGGCCTCTAGGGAACCTACGAAGCTCTACGGAACCCTATGGATCCTTACGGAACAGTACGGGCCCCTTCAGACCTCTGCGGGCGCTTATGGAAACCTACAGGACCCTACGGAACTCTACGAGAGTCTACAGGCCCCTAGGGAACACCACAGGCCCCTACGGAACCCTACACAACCCTCCGGAAACATATGGCACCCTACAAGCTCCTACCAACCCCTGCGGGCACTTACACAACCCTACAGGCCCCTACGGAAATCTACGGGACTCTACGGGCCCCTAGGGAACCCTTCAGATTTCGACGGAACCCTACCAGCCCTTCTGGAACCCTACAGAATACTCCAGGACCCGACAGCACTCTACAAGACCCTTAGCAACACAACGGAACCTCACTAAAACCCTATGGGCTCCTACAGAACACTGCAGGTGCCTACGGAACCCCACAGACCCCTACGGAACCCTACAGACACCTGCGGGCACTTACGGAACCCTGCAGGCCCCTACGGAACCCTACAGGTCCATACAGAACCCCACAGGGCCCTATGGAACTTTACCAGCCACTACGGAACTCTACGGGTCCCTACGGAACCCTGCAGAACCCTCCGGAACCTTACAGAATCCCACAGACTCCTACAGACTTCTGCGGGCACTTACACAACTCTACAGGTCCCTACGGAAATCTACGGGACTCTATGGGCCCCTAGGGAACCCTATAGATTTCGATGGAACCCTACGAGGCCCTCTGGAACCCTACAGAATACTCCAGGACCCGACAGCACTCTACAAGACCCTTAGCAACACAACGGAACCTCACTAAAACCCTATGGGCTCCTACAGAACACTGCAGGTGCCTACGGAACCCTACAGACCTCTACGGAACCCTACAGACACCTGCGGGCACTTACAGAACCCTGCAGGCCCCTACGGAACCCTACAGGTCCATACAGAACCCCACAGGGACCTACGGAACTTTACCAGCCACTACGGAACTCTACGGGCCCCTACGGAACCCTGCAGAACCCTCCAGAACCTTACAGAATCCCACGGATTCCTACAGACTCCTGCAGGCACTTACTCAACCCTAGAGGACCCTACGGAACACTACTGGCTCCTGCGGTACTCCAGAGGCCTCTAGGGAACCTACGAAGCTCTACGGAACCCTATGGATCCTTACGGAACAGTACGGGCCCCTTCAGACCTCTGCGGGCGCTTATGGAAACCTACAGGACCCTACGGAACTGTACGAGACTCTACAGGCCCCTAGGGAACACCACAGGCCCCTACGGAACCCTACACAACCCTCCGGAAACATATGGCACCCTACAAGCTCCTACCAACCCCTGCGGGCACTTACACAACCCTACAGGCCCCTACGGAAATCTACGGGACTCTACGGGCCCCTAGGGAACCCTTCAGATTTCGACGGAACCCTACCAGCCCTTCTGGAACCCTACAGAATACTCCAGGACCCGACAGCACTCTACAAGACCCTTAGCAACACAACGGAACCTCACTAAAACCCTATGGGCTCCTACAGAACACTGCAGGTGCCTACGGAACCCTACAGACACCTGCGGGCACTTACGGAACCCTGCAGGCCCCTACGGAACCCTACAGGTCCATACAGAACCCCACAGGGACCTACGGAACTTTACCAGCCACTACGGAACTCTACGGGCCCCTACAGAACCCTGCAGAACCCTCCAGAACCTTACAGAATCCCACGGATTCCTACAGACTCCTGCGGGCACTTACTCAACCCTAGAGGACCCTACGGAACACTACTGGCTCCTGCGGTACTCCAGAGGCCTCTAGGGAACCTACGAAGCTCTACGGAACCCTATGGATCCTTACGGAACAGTACGGGCCCCTTCAGACCTCTGCGGGCGCTTATGGAAACCTACAGGACCCTACGGAACTCTACGAGACTCTACAGGCCCCTAGGGAACACCACAGGCCCCTACGGAACCCTACACAACCCTCCGGAAACATATGGCACCCTACAAGCTCCTACCAACCCCTGCGGGCACTTACACAACCCTACAGGCCCCTACGGAAATCTACGGGACTCTACGGGCCCCTAGGGAACCCTTCAGATTTCGACGGAACCCTACCAGCCCTTCTGGAACCCTACAGAACACTCCAGGACCCGACAGCACTCTACAAGACCCTTAGCAACACAACGGAACCTCACTAAAACCCTATGGGCTCCTACAGAACACTGCAGGTGCCTACGGAACCCTACAGACCCCTACGGAACCCTACAGACACCTGCGGGCACTTACGGAACCCTGCAGGCCCCTACGGAACCCTACAGGTCCATACAGAACCCCACAGGGCCCTATGGAACTTTACCAGCCACTACGGAACTCTACGGGTCCCTACGGAACCCTGCAGAACCCTCCGGAACCTTACAGAATCCCACAGACTCCTACCGACTTCTGCGGGCACTTACACAACCCTACAGGTCCCTACGGAAATCTACGGGACTCTATGGGCCCCTAGGGAACCCTATAGATTTCGATGGAACCCTACGAGGCCCTCTGGAACCCTACAGAACACTCCAGGACCCGACAGCACTCTACAAGACCCTTAGCAACACAACGGAACCTCACTAAAACCCTATGGGCTCCTACAGAACACTGCAGGTGCCTACGGAACCCTACAGACCTCTACGGAACCCTACAGACACCGGCGGGCACTTACGGAACCCTGCAGGCCCCTACGGAACCCTACAGGTCCATACAGAACCCCACAGGGACCTACGGAACTTTACCAGCCACTACGGAACTCTACGGGCCCCTACAGAACCCTGCAGAACCCTCCAGAACCTTACAGAATCCCACAGATTCCTACAGACTCTTGCGGGCACTTACTCAACCCTAGAGGACCCTACGGAACACTACTGGCTCCTGCGGTACTCCAGAGGCCTCTAGGGAACCTATGAAGCTCTACGGAACCCTATGGATCCTTACGGAACAGTACGGGCCCCTTCAGACCTCTGCGGGCGCTTATGGAAACCTACAGGACCCTACGGAACTCTACGAGACTCTACAGGCCCCTAGGGAACACCACAGGCCCCTACGGAACCCTACACAACCCTCCGGAAACATATGGCACCCTACAAGCTCCTACCAACCCCTGCGGGCACTTACACAACCCTACAGGCCCCTACGGAAATCTACGGGACTCTACGGGCCCCTAGGGAACCCTTCAGATTTCGACGGAACCCTACCAGCCCTTCTGGAACCCTACAGAATACTCCAGGACTCGACAGCACTCTACAAGACCCTTAGCAACACAACGGAACCTCACTAAAACCCTATGGGCTCCTACAGAACACTGCAGGTGCCTACGGAACCCCACAGACCCCTACGGAACCCTACAGGTCCATACAGAACCCCACAGGGACCTACGGAACTTTACCAGCCACTACGGAACTCTACGGGCCCCTACAGAACCCTGCAGAACCCTCCAGAACCTTACAGAATCCCACGGATTCCTACAGACTCCTGCGGGCACTTACTCAACCCTAGAGGACCCTACGGAACACTACTGGCTCCTGCGGTACTCCAGAGGCCTCTAGGGAACCTACGAAGCTCTACGGAACCCTATGGATCCTTACGGAACAGTACGGGCCCCTTCAGACCTCTGCGGGCGCTTATGGAAACCTACAGGACCCTACGGAACTCTACGAGACTCTACAGGCCCCTAGGGAACACCACAGGCCCCTACGGAACCCTACACAACCCTCCGGAAACATATGGCACCCTACAAGCTCCTACCAACCCCTGCGGGCACTTACACAACCCTACAGGCCCCTACGGAAATCTACGGGACTCTACGGGCCCCTAGGGAACCCTTCAGATTTTGACGGAACCCTACCAGCCCTTCTGGAACCCTACAGAATACTCCAGGACTCGACAGCACTCTACAAGACCCTTAGCAACACAACGGAACCTCACTAAAACCCTATGGGCTCCTACAGAACACTGCAGGTGCCTACGGAACCCCACAGACCCCTACGGAACCCTACAGACACCTGCGGGCACTTACGGAACCCTGCAGGCCCCTACGGAACCCTACAGGTCCATACAGAACCCCACAGGGCCCTATGGAACTTTACCAGCCACTACGGAACTCTACGGGTCCCTACGGAACCCTGCAGAACCCTCCGGAACCTTACAGAATCCCACAGACTCCTACAGACTTCTGCGGGCACTTACACAACTCTACAGGTCCCTACGGAAATCTACGGGACTCTATGGGCCCCTAGGGAACCCTATAGATTTCGATGGAACCCTACGAGGCCCTCTGGAACCCTACAGAATACTCCAGGACCCGACAGCACTCTACAAGACCCTTAGCAACACAACGGAACCTCACTAAAACCCTATGGGCTCCTACAGAACACTGCAGGTGCCTACGGAACCCTACAGACCTCTACGGAACCCTACAGACACCTGCGGGCACTTACAGAACCCTGCAGGCCCCTACGGAACCCTACAGGTCCATACAGAACCCCACAGGGACCTACGGAACTTTACCAGCCACTACGGAACTCTACGGGCCCCTACGGAACCCTGCAGAACCCTCTGGAACCTTACAGAATCCCACGGATTCCTACAGACTCCTGCAGGCACTTACTCAACCCTAGAGGACCCTACGGAACACTACTGGCTCCTGCGGTACTCCAGAGGCCTCTAGGGAACCTACGGAGCTCTACGGAACCCTATGGATCCTTACGGAACAGTACGGGCCCCTTCAGACCTCTGCGGGCGCTTATGGAAACCTACAGGACCCTACGGAACTGTACGAGACTCTACAGGCCCCTAGGGAACACCACAGGCCCCTACGGAACCCTACACAACCCTCCGGAAACATATGGCACCCTACAAGCTCCTACCAACCCCTGCGGGCACTTACACAACCCTACAGGCCCCTACAGAAATCTACAGGACTCTATGGGCCCCTAGGGAACCCTATAGATTTCGATGGAACCCTACGAGGCCCTCTGGAACCCTACAGAACACTCCAGGACCCGACAGCACTCTACAAGACCCTTAGCAACACAACGGAACCTCACGAAAACCCTATGGGCTCCTACAGAACACTGCAGGTGCCTACGGAACCCTACAGACCCCTACGGAACCCTACAGACACCTGCGGGCACTTACGGAACCCTGCAGGCCCCTACGGAACCCTACAGGTCCATACAGAACCCCACAGGGACCTACGGAACATTACCAGCCACTACGGAACTCTACGGGTCCCTACGGAACCCTGCAGAACCCTCCGGAACCTTACAGAATCCCACAGACTCCTACCGACTTCTGCGGGCACTTACACAACCCTACAGGTCCCTATGGAAATCTACGGGACTCTATGGGCCCCTAGGGAACCCTATAGATTTCGATGGAACCCTACGAGGCCCTCTGGAACCCTACAGAATACTCCAGGACCCGACAGCACTCTACAAGACCCTTAGCAACACAACGGAACCTCACTAAAACCCTATGGGCTCCTACAGAATACTACAGGTGCCTACGGAACCCTACAGACCCCTACGGAACCCTACAGACACCTGCGGGCACTTACGGAACCCTGCAGGCCCCTACGGAACCCTACAGGTCCATACAGAACCCCACAGGGACCTACGGAACTTTACCAGCCACTACGGAACTCTACGGGCCCCTACGGAACCCTGCAGAACCCTCCGGAACCTTACAGAATCCCACGGATTCCTACAGACTCCTGCAGGCACTTACTCAACCCTAGAGGACCCTACGGAACACTACTGGCTCCTGCGGTACTCCAGAGGCCTCTAGGGAACCTACGAAGCTCTACGGAACCCTATGGATCCTTACGGAACAGTACAGGCCCCTTCAGACCTCTGCGGGCGCTTATGGAAACCTACAGGACCCTACGGAACTGTACGAGACTCTACAGGCCCCTAGGGAACACCACAGGCCCCTACGGAAACCTACACAACCCTCCGGAAACATATGGCACCCTACAAGCTCCTACCAACCCCTGCGGGCACTTACACAACCCTACAGGCCCCTACGGAAATCTACGGGACTCTACGGGCCCCTAGGGAACCCTTCAGATTTCGACGGAACCCTACCAGCCCCTCTGGAACCCTACAGAATACTCCAGGACCCGACAGCACTCTACAAGACCCTTAGCAACACAACGGAACCGCACTAAAACCCTATGGGCTCCTACAGAACACTGCAGGTGCCTACGGAACCCTACAGACCCCTACGGAACCCTACAGACACCTGCGGGCACTTACGGAACCCTGCAGGCCCCTACGGAACCCTACAGGTCCATACAGAACCCCACAGGGCCCTACGGAACTTTACCAGCCACTACGGAACTCTACGGGTCCCTACGGAACCCTGCAGAACCCTCCGGAACCTTACAGAATCCCACAGACTCCTACAGACTTCTGCGGGCACTTACACAACCCTACAGGTCCCTACGGAAATCTACGGGACTCTATGGGCCCCTAGGGAACCCTATAGATTTCGACGGAACCCTACGAGGCCCTCTGGAACCCTACAGAATACTCCAGGACCCGACAGCACTCTACAAGACCCTTAGCAACACAACGGAACCTCACTAAAACCCTATGGGCTCCTACAGAACACTGCAGGCGCCTACGGAACCCTACAGACCCCTACAGAATACTACCAGCCACTACAGAAAAATATGGCCCCTACGGAACTCTACGGAACCTGGCAGAAACACTGTGGGCCCCTACAGGCCCTTGCGGGCACTTGCAGAACTCTGCAGGAACCCACGGAACTTTATGGAACCCTACCAGCCCCTACGGAAGCCTAAAGAGCCTTGCAGGCAGTTACGGAACGGTACAGGGCCCTACGGAACTTTACCAGCCACTACGGAACTCTACGGGCCCCTACGGAACCCTGCAGAACCCTCCAGAACCTTACAGAATCCCACGGATTCCTACAGACTCCTGCGGGCACTTACTCAACCCTAGAGGACCCTACGGAACACTACTGGCTCCTGCGGTACTCCAGAGGCCTCTAGGGAACCTACGAAGCTCTACGGAACCCTATGGATCCTTACGGAACAGTACAGGCCCCTTCAGACCTCTGCGGGCGCTTATGGAAACCTACAGGACCCTACGGAACTGTACGAGACTCTACAGGCCCCTAGGGAACACCACAGGCCCCTACGGAAACCTACACAACCCTCCGGAAACATATGGCACCCTACAAGCTCCTACCAACCCCTGCGGGCACTTACACAACCCTACAGGCCCCTACGGAAATCTACGGGACTCTACGGGCCCCTAGGGAACCCTTCAGATTTCGACGGAACCCTACCAGCCCCTCTGGAACCCTACAGAATACTCCAGGACCCGACAGCACTCTACAAGACCCTTAGCAACACAACGGAACCTCACTAAAACCCTATGGGCTCCTACAGAACACTGCAGGCGCCTACGGAACCCTACAGACCCCTACAGAATACTACCAGCCACTACAGAAAAATGTGGCCCCTACGGAACTCTACGGAACCTGGCAGAAACACTGTGGGCCCCTACAGGCCCTTGCGGGCACTTGCAGAACTCTGCAGGAACCCACGGAACTTTATGCAACCCTACCAGCCCCTACGGAAGCCTAAAGACCCTTGCAGGCAGTTACGGAACGGTACAGGGCCCTAGGGAACTTTACCAGCCACTACGGAACTCTACGGGCCCCTACGGAACCCTGCAGAACCCTCCAGAACCTTACAGAATCCCACGGATTCCTACAGACTCCTGCGGGCACTTACTCAACCCTAGAGGACCCTACGGAACACTACTGGCTCCTGCGGTACTCCAGAGGCCTCTAGGGAACCTACGAAGCTCTACGGAACCCTATGGATCCTTACGGAACAGTACGGGCCCCTTCAGAGCTCTGCGGGCGCTTATGGAAACCTACAGGACCCTACGGAACTGTACGAGACTCTACAGGCCCCTAGGGAACACCACAGGCCCCTACGGAACCCTACACAACCCTCCGGAAACATATGGCACCCTACAAGCTCCTACCAACCCCTGCGGGCACTTACACAACCCTACAGGCCCCTACGGAAATCTACGGGACTCTACGGGCCCCTAGGGAACCCTTCAGATTTCGACGGAACCCTACCAGCCCCTCTGGAACCCTACAGAATACTCCAGGACCCGACAGCACTCTACAAGACCCTTAGCAACACAACGGAACCGCACTAAAACCCTATGGGCTCCTACAGAACACTGCAGGTGCCTACGGAACCCTACAGACCCCTACGGAACCCTACAGACACCTGCGGGCACTTACGGAACCCTGCAGGCCCCTACGGAACCCTACAGGTCCATACAGAACCCCACAGGGCCCTACGGAACTTTACCAGCCACTACGGAACTCTACGGGTCCCTACGGAACCCTGCAGAACCCTCCGGAACCTTACAGAATCCCACGGATTCCTACAGACTCCTGCAGGCACTTACTCAACCCTAGAGGACCCTACGGAACACTACTGGCTCCTGCGGTACTCCAGAGGCCTCTAGGGAACCTACGAAGCTCTACGGAACCCTATGGATCCTTACGGAACAGTACAGGCCCCTTCAGACCTCTGCGGGCGCTTATGGAAACCTACAGGACCCTACGGAACTGTACGAGACTCTACAGGCCCCTAGGGAACACCACAGGCCCCTACGGAAACCTACACAACCCTCCGGAAACATATGGCACCCTACAAGCTCCTACCAACCCCTGCGGGCACTTACACAACCCTACAGGCCCCTACGGAAATCTACGGGACTCTACGGGCCCCTAGGGAACCCTTCAGATTTCGACGGAACCCTACCAGCCCCTCTGGAACCCTACAGAATACTCCAGGACCCGACAGCACTCTACAAGACCCTTAGCAACACAACGGAACCGCACTAAAACCCTATGGGCTCCTACAGAACACTGCAGGTGCCTACGGAACCCTACAGACCCCTACGGAACCCTACAGACACCTGCGGGCACTTACGGAACCCTGCAGGCCCCTACGGAACCCTACAGGTCCATACAGAACCCCACAGGGCCCTACGGAACTTTACCAGCCACTACGGAACTCTACGGGTCCCTACGGAACCCTGCAGAACCCTCCGGAACCTTACAGAATCCCACAGACTCCTACAGACTTCTGCGGGCACTTACACAACCCTACAGGTCCCTACGGAAATCTACGGGACTCTATGGGCCCCTAGGGAACCCTATAGATTTCGACGGAACCCTACGAGGCCCTCTGGAACCCTACAGAATACTCCAGGACCCGACAGCACTCTACAAGACCCTTAGCAACACAACGGAACCTCACTAAAACCCTATGGGCTCCTACAGAACACTGCAGGCGCCTACGGAACCCTACAGACCCCTACAGAATACTACCAGCCACTACAGAAAAATATGGCCCCTACGGAACTCTACGGAACCTGGCAGAAACACTGTGGGCCCCTACAGGCCCTTGCGGGCACTTGCAGAACTCTGCAGGAACCCACGGAACTTTATGGAACCCTACCAGCCCCTACGGAAGCCTAAAGAGCCTTGCAGGCAGTTACGGAACGGTACAGGGCCCTACGGAACTTTACCAGCCACTACGGAACTCTACGGGCCCCTACGGAACCCTGCAGAACCCTCCAGAACCTTACAGAATCCCACGGATTCCTACAGACTCCTGCGGGCACTTACTCAACCCTAGAGGACCCTACGGAACACTACTGGCTCCTGCGGTACTCCAGAGGCCTCTAGGGAACCTACGAAGCTCTACGGAACCCTATGGATCCTTACGGAACAGTACAGGCCCCTTCAGACCTCTGCGGGCGCTTATGGAAACCTACAGGACCCTACGGAACTGTACGAGACTCTACAGGCCCCTAGGGAACACCACAGGCCCCTACGGAAACCTACACAACCCTCCGGAAACATATGGCACCCTACAAGCTCCTACCAACCCCTGCGGGCACTTACACAACCCTACAGGCCCCTACGGAAATCTACGGGACTCTACGGGCCCCTAGGGAACCCTTCAGATTTCGACGGAACCCTACCAGCCCCTCTGGAACCCTACAGAATACTCCAGGACCCGACAGCACTCTACAAGACCCTTAGCAACACAACGGAACCTCACTAAAACCCTATGGGCTCCTACAGAACACTGCAGGCGCCTACGGAACCCTACAGACCCCTACAGAATACTACCAGCCACTACAGAAAAATGTGGCCCCTACGGAACTCTACGGAACCTGGCAGAAACACTGTGGGCCCCTACAGGCCCTTGCGGGCACTTGCAGAACTCTGCAGGAACCCACGGAACTTTATGCAACCCTACCAGCCCCTACGGAAGCCTAAAGACCCTTGCAGGCAGTTACGGAACGGTACAGGGCCCTAGGGAACTTTACCAGCCACTACGGAACTCTACGGGCCCCTACGGAACCCTGCAGAACCCTCCAGAACCTTACAGAATCCCACGGATTCCTACAGACTCCTGCGGGCACTTACTCAACCCTAGAGGACCCTACGGAACACTACTGGCTCCTGCGGTACTCCAGAGGCCTCTAGGGAACCTACGAAGCTCTACGGAACCCTATGGATCCTTACGGAACAGTACGGGCCCCTTCAGAGCTCTGCGGGCGCTTATGGAAACCTACAGGACCCTACGGAACTGTACGAGACTCTACAGGCCCCTAGGGAACACCACAGGCCCCTACGGAACCCTACACAACCCTCCGGAAACATATGGCACCCTACAAGCTCCTACCAACCCCTGCGGGCACTTACACAACCCTACAGGCCCCTACGGAAATCTACGGGACTCTACGGGCCCCTAGGGAACCCTTCAGATTTCGACGGAACCCTACCAGCCCCTCTGGAACCCTACAGAATACTCCAGGACCCGACAGCACTCTACAAGACCCTTAGCAACACAACGGAACCGCACTAAAACCCTATGGGCTCCTACAGAACACTGCAGGTGCCTACGGAACCCTACAGACCCCTACGGAACCCTACAGACACCTGCGGGCACTTACGGAACCCTGCAGGCCCCTACGGAACCCTACAGGTCCATACAGAACCCCACAGGGCCCTACGGAACTTTACCAGCCACTACGGAACTCTACGGGTCCCTACGGAACCCTGCAGAACCCTCCAGAACCTTACAGAATCCCACAGACTCCTACAGACTTCTGCGGGCACTTACACAACCCTACAGGTCCCTACGGAAATCTACGGGACTCTATGGGCCCCTAGGGAACCCTATAGATTTCGACGGAACCCTACGAGGCCCTCTGGAACCCTACAGAATACTCCAGGACCCGACAGCACTCTACAAGACCCTTAGCAACACAACGGAACCTCACTAAAACCCTATGGGCTCCTACAGAACACTGCAGGCGCCTACGGAACCCTACAGACCCCTACAGAATACTACCAGCCACTACAGAAAAATATGGCCCCTACGGAACTCTACGGAACCTGGCAGAAACACTGTGGGCCCCTACAGGCCCTTGCGGGCACTTGCAGAACTCTGCAGGAACCCACGGAACTTTATGCAACCCTACCAGCCCCTACGGAAGCCTAAAGACCCTTGCAGGCAGTTACGGAACGGTACAGGGCCCTAGGGAACTTTACCAGCCACTACGGAACTCTACGGGCCCCTACGGAACCCTGCAGAACCCTCCAGAACCTTACAGAATCCCACGGATTCCTACAGACTCCTGCGGGCACTTACTCAACCCTAGAGGACCCTACGGAACACTACTGGCTCCTGCGGTACTCCAGAGGCCTCTAGGGAACCTACGAAGCTCTACGGAACCCTATGGATCCTTACGGAACAGTACGGGCCCCTTCAGAGCTCTGCGGGCGCTTATGGAAACCTACAGGACCCTACGGAACTGTACGAGACTCTACAGGCCCCTAGGGAACACCACAGGCCCCTACGGAACCCTACACAACCCTCCGGAAACATATGGCACCCTACAAGCTCCTACCAACCCCTGCGGGCACTTACACAACCCTACAGGTCCCTACGGAAATCTACGGGACTCTACGGGCCCCTAGGGAACCCTTCAGATTTCGACGGAACCCTACCAGCCCCTCTGGAACCCTACAGAATACTCCAGGACCCGACAGCACTCTACAAGACCCTTAGCAACACAACGGAACCGCACTAAAACCCTATGGGCTCCTACAGAACACTGCAGGTGCCTACGGAACCCTACAGACCCCTACGGAACCCTACAGACACCTGCGGGCACTTACGGAACCCTGCAGGCCCCTACGGAACCCTACAGGTCCATACAGAACCCCACAGGGCCCTACGGAACTTTACCAGCCACTACGGAACTCTACGGGTCCCTACGGAACCCTGCAGAACCCTCCGGAACCTTACAGAATCCCACAGACTCCTACAGACTTCTGCGGGCACTTACACAACCCTACAGGTCCCTACGGAAATCTACGGGACTCTATGGGCCCCTAGGGAACCCTATAGATTTCGACGGAACCCTACGAGGCCCTCTGGAACCCTACAGAATACTCCAGGACCCGACAGCACTCTACAAGACCCTTAGCAACACAACGGAACCTCACTAAAACCCTATGGGCTCCTACAGAACACTGCAGGCGCCTACGGAACCCTACAGACCCCTACAGAATACTACCCGCCACTACAGAAAAATATGGCCCCTACGGAACTCTACGGAACCTGGCAGAAACACTGTGGGCCCCTACAGGCCCTTGCGGGCACTTGCAGAACTCTGCAGGAACCCACGGAACTTTATGGAACCCTACCAGCCCCTACGGAAGCCTAAAGACCCTTGCAGGCAGTTACAGAACGGTACAGGGCCCTAGGGAACTTTACCAGCCACTACGGAACTCTACGGGCCCCTACGGAACCCTGCAGAACCCTCCAGAACCTTACAGAATCCCACGGATTCCTACAGACTCCTGCGGGCACTTACTCAACCCTAGAGGACCCTACGGAACACTACTGGCTCCTGCGGTACTCCAGAGGCCTCTAGGGAACCTACGAAGCTCTACGGAACCCTATGGATCCTTACGGAACAGTACGGGCCCCTTCAGAGCTCTGCGGGCGCTTATGGAAACCTACAGGACCCTACGGAACTGTACGAGACTCTACAGGCCCCTAGGGAACACCACAGGCCCCTACGGAACCCTACACAACCCTCCGGAAACATATGGCACCCTACAAGCTCCTACCAACCCCTGCGGGCACTTACACAACCCTACAGGCCCCTACGGAAATCTACGGGACTCTATGGGCCCCTAGGGAACCCTTCAGATTTCGACGGAACCCTACCAGCCCCTCTGGAACCCTACAGAATACTCCAGGACCCGACAGCACTCTACAAGACCCTTAGCAACACAACGGAACCTCACTAAAACCCTATGGGCTCCTACAGAACACTGCAGGTGCCTACGGAACCCTACAGACCCCTACGGAACCCTACAGACACCTGCGGGCACTTACGGAACCCTGCAGGCCCCTACGGAACCCTACAGGTCCATACAGAACCCCACAGGGCCCTACGGAACTTTACCAGCCACTACGGAACTCTACGGGTCCCTACGGAACCCTGCAGAACCCTCCGGAACCTTACAGAATCCCACAGACTCCTACAGACTTCTGCGGGCACTTACACAACCCTACAGGTCCCTACGGAAATCTACGGGACTCTATGGGCCCCTAGGGAACCCTATAGATTTCGACGGAACCCTACGAGGCCCTCTGGAACCCTACAGAATACTCCAGGACCCGACAGCACTCTACAAGACCCTTAGCAACACAACGGAACCTCACTAAAACCCTATGGGCTCCTACAGAACACTGCAGGTGCCTACGGAACCCTACAGACCCCTACGGAACCCTACAGACACCTGCGGGCACTTACGGAACCCTGCAGGCCCCTACGGAACCCTACAGGTCCATACAGAACCCCACAGGGCCCTACGGAACTTTACCAGCCACTACGGAACTCTACGGGTCCCTACGGAACCCTGCAGAACCCTCCGGAACCTTACAGAATCCCACAGACTCCTACAGACTTCTGCGGGCACTTACACAACCCTACAGGTCCCTACGGAAATCTACGGGACTCTATGGGCCCCTAGGGAACCCTATAGATTTCGACAGAACCCTACGAGGCCCTCTGGAACCCTACAGAATACTCCAGGACCCGACAGCACTCTACAAGACCCTTAGCAACACAACGGAACCTCACTAAAACCCTATGGGCTCCTACAGAACACTGCAGGCGCCTACGGAACCCTACAGACCCCTACAGAATACTACCAGCCACTACAGAAAAATATGGCCCCTACGGAACTCTACGGAACCTGGCAGAAACACTGTGGGCCCCTACAGGCCCTTGCGGGCACTTGCAGAACTCTGCAGGAACCCACGGAACTTTATGGAACCCTACCAGCCCCTACGGAAGCCTAAAGACCCTTGCAGGCAGTTACGGAACGGTACAGGGCCCTAGGGAACTTTACCAGCCACTATGGAACTCTACGGGCCCCTACGGAACCCTGCAGAACCCTCCAGAACCTTACAGAATCCCACGGATTCCTACAGACTCCTGCGGGCACTTACTCAACCCTAGAGGACCCTACGGAACACTACTGGCTCCTGCGGTACTCCAGAGGCCTCTAGGGAACCTACGAAGCTCTACGGAACCCTATGGATCCTTACGGAACAGTACGGGCCCCTTCAGAGCTCTGCGGGCGCTTATGGAAACCTACAGGACCCTACGGAACTGTACGAGACTCTACAGGCCCCTAGGGAACACCACAGGCCCCTACGGAAACCTACACAACCCTCCGGAAACATATGGCACCCTACAAGCTCCTACCAACCCCTGCGGGCACTTACACAACCCTACAGGCCCCTACGGAAATCTACGGGACTCTACGGGCCCCTAGGGAACCCTTCAGATTTCGACGGAACCCTACCAGCCCCTCTGGAACCCTACAGAATACTCCAGGACCCGACAGCACTCTACAAGACCCTTAGCAACACAACGGAACCGCACTAAAACCCTATGGGCTCCTACAGAACACTGCAGGTGCCTACGGAACCCTACAGACCCCTACGGAACCCTACAGACACCTGCGGGCACTTACGGAACCCTGCAGGCCCCTACGGAACCCTACAGGTCCATACAGAACCCCACAGGGCCCTACGGAACTTTACCAGCCACTACGGAACTCTACGGGTCCCTACGGAACCCTGCAGAACCCTCCGGAACCTTACAGAATCCCACAGACTCCTACAGACTTCTGCGGGCACTTACACAACCCTACAGGTCCCTACGGAAATCTACGGGACTCTATGGGCCCCTAGGGAACCCTATAGATTTCGACGGAACCCTACGAGGCCCTCTGGAACCCTACAGAATACTCCAGGACCCGACAGCACTCTACAAGACCCTTAGCAACACAACGGAACCTCACTAAAACCCTATGGGCTCCTACAGAACACTGCAGGCGCCTACGGAACCCTACAGACCCCTACAGAATACTACCAGCCACTACAGAAAAATATGGCCCCCTACGGAACTCTACGGAACCTGGCAGAAACACTGTGGGCCCCTACAGGCCCTTGCGGGCACTTGCAGAACTCTGCAGGAACCCACGGAACTTTATGGAACCCTACCAGCCCCTACGGAAGCCTAAAGAGCCTTGCAGGCAGTTACGGAACGGTACAGGGCCCTACGGAACTTTACCAGCCACTACGGAACTCTACGGGCCCCTACGGAACCCTGCAGAACCCTCCAGAACCTTACAGAATCCCACGGATTCCTACAGACTCCTGCGGGCACTTACTCAACCCTAGAGGACCCTACGGAACACTACTGGCTCCTGCGGTACTCCAGAGGCCTCTAGGGAACCTACGAAGCTCTACGGAACCCTATGGATCCTTACGGAACAGTACAGGCCCCTTCAGACCTCTGCGGGCGCTTATGGAAACCTACAGGACCCTACGGAACTGTACGAGACTCTACAGGCCCCTAGGGAACACCACAGGCCCCTACGGAAACCTACACAACCCTCCGGAAACATATGGCACCCTACAAGCTCCT
>NW_027414640.1:0-14798 GCF_964106895.1 Numenius arquata | reverse complement strand
CCCCCATTTTTTTTTTTTTTTTTTTTTTTGGGTTTTTGGGGGTTTTGGGTTTTTTTTTTTTTTTTTTGGCTTTTTTTTTTTTTTTAATTATTATTTTTTTTTTAATCATTTTTGGGTCTTTTTACCATTTTTTACCGTGTTTTTTTTTTTGTTGTTTTTTTTTTGTTTTTTTTGTGTCTTTTTTTTTCCCCACAGCGCGATTTTTTTTTTAAAGCCGACGGCGACCGTAAGTGCCAAAATCTCCTTTTTTTCACCCCAAAAACCAACCCCTCCCCTTCCCCCCCCCCCAACCCCTCCCCCCCTCTCCCTTTTTCCCCTCCCCCACCCCCCCCTCCCCTCCCCCCACCCCCCGCGCGGCCCCATTTTCCCACGGGATGGGGGGGAGGGGGAGGATGAGGATGAGCGCCCCGCCCCCACCCCTCCCCCCACCCCCTTTTGGGGCCCTTTTCACCCCCCCTCCCCCCCCCCCCCCAAAAAAAACAAACCCTAAAAACAAGCCAAAAAACACCAAAATTGGGCAAAACCGACCAAAAATGACCAAAAACGACCAAAAATGACCAAAATGACCAAAAACGACCAAAAATGACCAAAAAAAGGGAAAAATCGGCCCCGAATCGACCCAAAAACAACCCCCCCCACCCCCCCCCCAAAAAAAAAGGGCCCAAAATGCCCCAAAACGGTCCCAAATCAGGGCCCTCCCCCTTTTCCTCGTTTTAAGGCTTTTTTGGGGCTTTTGATTATTTTGGGGGTTTTTTTTTTTTTCGGGGGGTGGTTTTTTTTCTTATTTTTAATTTTTTTTCTTATTTTTAATATTTTCCTTATTTTTGATTTTTTCTTATTTTTGATTTTTTTATTTTAAATTTTTTCTTATTTTGATTTTTTTCTTATTTTTGATTTTTTTCTTATTTTTAATTTTTTTTTATTTTTAATTAATTTTTTTTTAATTATTTTTTAGGGTTTTTTTTTCCTTTTTCAACTTTTCGATTTTTTTTTTAATTTTTACATTTTTTTTTTCCTTTTTTGGGGTTTTTTTTTGGGGGGGGGAGGGGAGGGGTTTCCCCCGTTTTCAGCTGATTCCCCCCCCTCGAGGCCCCGCCCCCTTTCGAGGCCCCGCCCCCTTCGAGGCCCCACCCCCATTTCGAGGCCCCACCCCATTTCGAGCCCGCCCCCCTCTTTCGAGGCCCCGCCCCTCCCTCCTCCTCCCCCTCCCCCCTCCCCTTCCCCCTCCCCCCCCCCACCTTCGACCCCTCCCCCTCTCGGAGCGGCTCGCCCCTCCCCCACGGTAAGAGCCGTTAACGAGCGCTCGCTAATTAAGGTGGGGGGGGGGCTAATTGAGGGAGGGGTGATTATGGGAGGGATTAATTAAGGGCGGGGCTAATTAAGGGGGGGGGGGCTCCCCCGAAGGGGGGAGGGGGGGAGGGGGGGGAGCCCCTCGTTATCTGAGTCGTTAATTAACGGCGTTAATGGGGTTTATTAATGAGGGTGGGCGTTCCTTAGTTAATTAGAGATCTCTCGTTAGGATAGTAATGAGCGGGGGGTTAATGAGTGGTCTTAGTTAAGGGGGGGCTAACGAGTGGCCCTAACGAGGCAGGGGCTAATTAGCGGCCTTAATGAAGCAGGGGCTAATTAGCGGCCTTAATGAAGCAAGGGCTAATTAGCGGCCTTAACGAGCAAGGGTGGAGGTAATCCCCGTTATATGGGGATAATCAGGGGGCTCTTTAATTAATTAGGTGGCTCTCAGCGCCTTGTTAGGGCCGGTCGTTAATGAGCTGGGGGCTAATTAGTGGCCTTAACGAAGCACGGGGCTCATTAGCAGCCTTAACGAGCAGGAGCGGAGGTGATGTGGGGGGACCCCAATATATGGGGATAATTAGGGGTTCCTCTAATTAATTAGGGAGCTCTGAGTGCCTCGTTAGGGCAGGTTGTTAACGAGCCATGGGCTAATTAGTGCTCTTAACGAGCAAGGGTGGAGGTGACACGGGGGGACCCCAACATATGGGGACAATTAAGGATCTCTAATTAGGGGGCTCCCGGGATCTCGTTAGGGCGGGTCACTAACGAGGGGTGGGTTAACGAGTAGCTTTAATTAAGGAGGGGTTAATTAATGGGGGGGGGGGGGAGGGGGGGGTTGGCCCTGGAGACCCCAGGGTGTCACCTCGATGGTCCCATGGAGGTGCCACCAACCATGGATGGTCCTGAGAAGGTGCCACCACCAGCGGTGACGTCCCAGGAGGTGCCACCACCATCGAGGTGCCACCAGGGATGGTCCCATGGAGGTGCCACCACCACCGATGGTCCTTAGGAGGTGCCACCATCCAGAAGGTCCCACCATGGATGGTCCCATGGAGGTGCCACCACCATCGATGGTCTTTAGAGGTGCCACCACTCCTTGAGGTGCCACCATAGATGGTCCTATGGAGGTGCCACCACCGTCGATGGTCCTTAGAAGGTGCCACCAACCGTTGATGAGGTGCCACCACCATCGAGGTGCCACCATGGATGGTCCCATGGAGGTGCCACCACCATCGATGGTCTTTAGAAGGTGCCACCACCCTTTGAGGTGCCACCAGGGATGGTCTTGGGAGGTGCCACCACCATCGATGGTCTTTAGAGGTGCCACCACTCCTTGAGGTGCCACCATGGATGGTCCCGTGGAGGTGCCACCACCGTCGATGGTCCTTAGAAGGTGCCACCAACCGTTGATGAGGTGCCACCACCATCGAGGTGCCACCAGGGATGGTCTCGGGAGGTTCCTCCACCACCGATGGTCCTTAGGAGGTGCCACCATCCAGAAGGTCCCACCATGGATGGTCTCGGGAGGTTCCTCCACCATCGCTGGTCCTTAGAAGGTGCCACCACCCATCGAGGTGTCACCAGGGATGGTCCAGGAGGTTCCTCCACCATCGAGGTGCCACCTGGGATGGTCCCATGGAGGTGCCACCACCATCGATGGTCTTTAGAGGTGCCACCACTCCTTGAGGTGCCACCATGGATGGTCCCGTGGAGGTGCCACCACCGTCGATGGTCCTTAGAAGGTGCCACCAACCGTTGATGAGGTGCCACCACCATCGAGGTGCCACCATGGATGGTCTCGGGAGGTTCCTCCACCATCGATGGTCCTTAGAAGGTGCCACCACCCTTTGAGGTGCCACCAGGGATGGTCTTGGGAGGTGCCACCACCATCGATGGTCTTTAGAGGTGCCACCACCCTTTGAGGTGCCACCAGGGATGGTCCAGGAGGTTCCTCCGCCATCGAGGTGCCACCATGGGTGGTCCCGTGGAGGTGCCACCACCGTGGTTGCTCTTTAGAAGACCCCACCTCCCCTTAACGCTCTCCCACGGTGTCCTATCTCCAACCGTAGGTGCCACCATGGCCAGCAACGTCACCAACAAGACGGACCCGAGGTCCATGAACTCCCGGGTCTTCATCGGGAACCTCAACACCCTGGTGGTGAAGAAGAGCGACGTGGAGGCCATCTTCTCCAAATACGGCAAGATCGTGGGTTGTTCCGTCCACAAGGGTTTCGCCTTCGTCCAATACGTCAACGAACGCAACGCCCGGGCGGCCGTGGCAGGAGAAGACGGACGGATGATCGCCGGCCAGGTCCTGGGTGAGTCCGCTTTGGGGGGGGGAGGGGTCAAGGAGGTCCATAACTACGTGGTGACACCTTGGGTGGGGTCCTTTAGGGCTTCAGAGGGGTCCTGGAGAACTTCGTGGTGGTCTTGAAGACCATCAGATGGATCTTTAGGTCTTCGCTAGCCCCATAGGGGACAGTCTAGAACCTCCAAACGACCCTAGAACCTTTCAGTGGGTCCATAATGACGTGGTGGCACCTTGGGTGGAGTCCTTTAGGGCTTCCAAGGGGAGTTGGAGAACTTCAGGATGGTCTTGAAGACCATCAGATGGACCTTTGGGTCTTCACCAGCCCCACAGGGGACATAGGGATCCATCCAAAAGGACCTGGAACCTTGCAGGGGGTCCATAACTACGTGGTGACACCTTGGGTGGGGTCCTTTAGGGCTTCCAAGGGGAGTTGGAGAACTTCAGGATGGTCTTGGAGACCATCAAGTGGAGCTTGAGGTTGTCCCCAGCCCCATAGGGGACATTGCAGCGACTCTTAGTGGCCTTAGAACCTTTCAGTGGGTCCATAATGACGTGGGGTCACCTTTGCCGTGGGGCTGAAGAGCTTCATGTGGGTCCTGGAGAACTTCATGGTGGTCTTCAAGACCATCAGATGGACCTTTGGGTCTTCACCAGCCCCACAGGGGACATGGGGACGCATCCGAAAGGACCTGGAACCTTGCGGTGGGTCCATAACGACGTGGTGGCACCTTGGGTGGAGTCCTTTAGGGCTTGCAAGGGGAGTTGGAGAACTTCAGGATGGTCTTGAAGACCATCAGATGGAGCTTCGGGTCTTCACCAGCCCCACAGGGGACATGGGGACGCATCCGAATGGGCCTGGAACCTTTCAGTGGGTCCATAACTACGTGGTGACACCTTGGGTGGGGTCCTTTAGGGCTTCAGAGGGGTCCTGGAGAACTTCATGGTGGTCTTGAAGACCATCAGATGGAGCTTCGGGTCTTCACCAGCCCCACAGGGGACATGGGGCCGCATCCGAATGGGCCTGGAACCTTGCAGTGGGTCCATAACTACGTGGTGGCACCTTGGGTGGGGTCCTTTAGGGCTTCAGAGGGGTCCTGGAGAACTTCATGGTGGTCTTGAAGACCATCAAGTGGAGCTTGAGGTTGTCCCCAGCCCCATAGGGGACATTGCAGCGACTCTTAGTGGCCCTAGAACCTTTCAGTGGGTCCATAACGACGTGGTGGCACCTTCGGTGGGGTCCTTTAGGGCTTCAGAGGGGTCCTGGAGAACTTTGCGGTGGTCTTGAAGACCATCAGATGGATCTTTAGGTCTTCGCTAGCCCCACAGGGGACACTCTAGAACCTCCAAACGACCCTAGAACCTTTCAAGGGGTCCATAATGACGTGGTGGCACCTTGGGTGGGGTCCTTTAGGGCTTCAGAGGGGTCCTGGAGAACTTCATGGTGGTCTTGAAGACCATCAGATGGATCTTTAGGTCTTCGCTAGCCCCATAGGGGACACTCTAGAACGTCCAAACGACCCTAGAACCTTTGAACGGGTCCATAACGACGTGGTGGCACCTTGGGTGGGGTCCTTTAGGGCTTCAGAGGGGTCCTGGAGAACTTTGCGGTGGTCTTGAAGACCATCAGATGGAGCTTCGGGTCTTCACCAGCCCCACAGGGGACATGGGGCCGCATCCGAATGGACCTGGAACCTTGCAGTGGGTCCATAACTACGTGGTGGCACCTTGGGTGGGGTCCTTTAGGGCTTCCAAGGGGAGTTGGAGAACTTCAGGATGGTCTTGGAGACCATCAAGTGGAGCTTGAGGTTGTCCCCAGCCCCATAGGGGACATTACAGCGACTCTTAGTGGCCTTAGAACCTTTCAGTGGGTCCATAATGACGTGGGGTCACCTTCGCCGTGGGGCTGAAGAGCTTCATGTGGGTCCTGGAGAACTTCCTGGTGGTCTTGAAGACCATCAGATGGACCTTTGGGTCTTCACCAGCCCCACAGGGGACATGGGGCCGCATCCGAATGGGCCTGGAACCTTGCAGTGGGTCCATAACTACGTGGTGGCACCTTGGGTGGGGTCCTTTAGGGCTTCCAAGGGGAGTTGGAGAACTTCAGGATGGTCTTGAAGACCATCAGATGGACCTTTGGGTCTTCACCAGCCCCACAGGGGACATGGGGCCGCATCCGAATGGGCCTGGAACCTTTCAGTGGGTCCATAATGACGTGGTGGCACCTTGGGTGGGGTCCTTTAGGGCTTCCAAGGGGAGTTGGAGAACTTCAGGATGGTCTTGAAGACCATCAGATGGAGCTTGAGGTTGTCCCCAGCCCCATAGGGGACATTGCAGCGACTCTTAGTGGCCCTAGAACCTTTCAGTGGGTCCATAATGACGTGGTGGCACCTTCGCCGTGGGGCTGAAGAGCTTCGTGTGGGTCCTGGAGAACTTCCTGGTGGTCTTGAAGGCCATCAGGTGGACCTTTAGGTCTTCACCAGCCCCACAGGGGACATGGGGCCGCATCCGAATGGGCCTGGAACCTTTCAGTGGGTCCATAATGACGTGGGGTCACCTTCGCCGTGGGGCTGAAGAGCTTCGTGTGGGTCCTGGAGAACTTCCTGGTGGTCTTCAAGGCCACCAGAAGGTCCTCGAGGTTGTTCCCAGCCCCATAAGTGGCCCCGTTGCCCCATAAGTGACCCCCAGAACCTCGCGGTGGGTCCATAATGACGTGGGGTCACCTTCGCCGTGGGGCTGAAGAGCTTCGTGTGGGTCCTGGAGAACTTCCTGGTGGTCTTCAAGGCCACCAGAAGGTCCTCGAGGTTGTCCCCAGCCCCATAAGTGGCCCCGTTGCCCCATAAGTGACCCCCAGAACCTTGCGGTGGGTCCATAATGACGTGGTGGCACCTTCGCCGTGGGGCTGAAGAGCTTCGTGTGGGTCCTGGAGACCCTTCGTGGTGGCCTTGAGGACCATGAGATGGACCTCGAGGTTGTCCCCAGCCCCATAAGTGGCCCCGCTGCCCCATAAGTGACCCCTAAAACCCTTCCCCAGCCCCATAAGTGACTTTAGAACCCCTTTTAGGCGGCCCCACAGATCTATGGGGTGGCCCCAGAGATCTCCAGGGGGTTCCTCAGACCCACAAGTGCCTTCCCCAGCCCCATAGATCCCCCACAGATCCCCCCCATAACCCCTCCCCAGCCCCATAGATTGCCCCATAGATCTCCTCCCGGCCCCATAGTTGCCCCATAGCTCCTCCCCAGCCCCACGGCTGCCCCATAGATCCCCCCATAACCCCTCCCCAGCCCCATAGATTCCCCCCAAACCCCTCCCCAGCCCCATAGATCCCCTCCCCAGCCCCATAGATCCCCCCCAAACCCCTCCCCAGCCCCACAGCTGCCCCATAGATCTCCCCAAAACCCCTGCCCAGCCCCATAGATCCCCACCCCAGCCCCATAGATCCCCCCCAAACCCCTTCCCAGCCCCATAGATCCCCCCCAAACTCCTCCCCAGCCCCATAGATCCCCTCCCCAGCCCCATAGATCCCCCCCAAACCCCTTCCCAGCCCCATAGATCCCCCCAAAACCCCTCCCCAGCCCCATAGATCCCCTCCCCAGCCCCATAGATCCCCCCCAAACCCCTTCCCAGCCCCATAGATCCCCCCCAAACCCCTTCCCAGCCCCATAGATCCCCTCCCCAGCCCCATAGATCCCCCCCAAACCCCTTCCCAGCCCCATAGATCCCCCCCAAACCCCTCCCCAGCCCCACGGCTGCCCCATAGATCCCCCCCAAACCCCTCCTCAGCCCCATAGATCCCCCCCAAACTCCTCCCCAGCCCCATAGATGCCCCCCAAACCCCTCCTCAGCCCCATAGATCCCCCCCAAACTCCTCCCCAGCCCCATAGATCCCCACCCCAGCCCCATAGATCCCCCCAAAACCCTTTCCCTGCCCCACGGCTGCCCCATAGGTCCCCCCAAAACCTTTCTCCAGCCCCATAGGTCCCCCCGAAACCCCCCAGAAGTGCCCCGAAACCCCCTCCCCAGCCCCACAGATCCCCTCCCCGGCCCCACGGCTGCCCCCTAACCCCTCTCCCCGCCCCCCAACTCTGCCCCACAGACATCAACCTGGCGGCCGAGCCCAAGGTGAACCGGGGCCCCATAGATCCCCTCCCCAGCCCCATAGATCCCCACCCCAGCCCTATAAATCCCCCCCAAACCCCTCCCCAGCCCCACGGCTGCCCCATAGATCCCCCCCAAACCCCTCCTCAGCCCCATAGATCCCCCCCAAACTCCTCCCCAGCCCCATAGATCCCCACCCCAGCCCCATAGATCCCCCCTAAACCCCTCCCCAGCCCCATAGATCCCCTCCCCAGCCCTATAGATCCCCCCCAAACCCCTCCCCAGCCCCATAGATCCCCTCCCCAGCCCCATAGATCCCCCCAAAACCCCTCCCCAGCCCCATGGCTGCCCCATAGATCCCCCCCAAACGCCTTCCCAGCCCCATAGATCCCCCCAAAACCCCTTCCCAGCCCCATAGATCCCCCCCAAACCCCTCCCCAGCCCCATAGATCCCCCCCAAACTCCTCCCCAGCCCCATAGATCCCCCCCAAACCCCTCCCCAGCCCCATAGATCCCCACCCCAGCCCCATAGATCCCCCCAAAACCCCTTCCCAGCCCCATAGATCCCCACCCCAGCCCTATAAATCCCCCCCAAACCCCTCCCCAGCCCCACGGCTGCCCCATAGATCTCCCCAAAACCTCTGCCCAGCCCCATAGATCCCCTCCCCAGCCCCATAGATCCCCCCATAACCCCTTCCCAGCCCCATAGATCCCCACCCCAGCCCCATAGATCCCCCCATAACCCCTTCCCAGCCCCATAGATCCCCACCCCAGCCCCATAGATCCCCCCCAAACCCCTCCCCAGCCCCACGGCTGCCCCATAGATCCCCCCCAAACCCCTCCTCAGCCCCATAGATGCCCCCCAAACCCCTCCCCAGCCCCATAGATGCCCCCCAAACCCCTCCCCAGCCCCATAGATCCCCCCCAAACCCCTCCCCAGCCCCATAGATCCCCCCCAAACTCCTCCCCAGCCCCATAGATCACCTCTAACCCCCTTCCCAGCCCCATAGATCCCCTCCCCAGCCCCATAGATCCCCCCCAAACCCCTGCCCAGCCCCATAGATCCCCACCCCAGCCCCATAGATCCCCCCAAAACCCCTTCCCAGCCCCACGGCTGCCCCATAGATCCCCCCAAAACCCCTCCCCAGCCCCATAGATCCCCTCCCCAGCCCTATAGATCCCCCCCAAACCCCTCCCCAGCCCCATAGATCCCCCCAAAACCCCTTCCCAGCCCCACGGCTGCCCCATAGATCCCCCCCAAACCCCTCCTCAGCTCCATAGATCCCCCCCAAACCCCTCCCCAGCCCCACGGCTGCCCCACAGGTCCCCCCGAAACCCCCCAGAAGTGCCCCGAAACCCCCTCCCCGGCCCCACGGCTGCCCCCTAACCCCTCTCCCCGCCCCCCAACTCTGCCCCACAGACATCAACCTGGCGGCCGAGGCCAAGGTGAACCGGGGCCCCATAGATCCCCTCCCCAGCCCCATAGATCCCCCCCAAACCCCTCCCCAGCCCCATAGATCCCCACCCCAGCCCCATAGATCACCCCCAAACCCCTCCCCGGCCCCACGGCTGCCCCACAGGTCCCCCCGAAACCCCCCAGAAGTGCCCCGAAACCCCCTCCCCAGCCCCATAGATCCCCCCCAAACCTCTCCCCAGCCCCATAGATCCCCCCCAAACTCCTCCCCAGCCCCATAGATCCCCACCCCAGCCCCATAGATCCCCCCAAAACCCTTTCCCAGCCCCACGGCTGCCCCATAGATCCCCCCAAAACCCCTCCCCAGCCCCACAGGTCCCCCCGAAACCCCCCGAAACAGCCCAGAAGTGCCCCTAAAACCCCTCCCAGCCCCATAGATCCCCTCCCCGGCCCCACGGCTGCCCCCTAACCCCTCTCCCCGCCCCCCAACTCTGCCCCACAGACATCAACCTGGCGGCCGAGCCCAAGGTGAACCGGGGCAAGGCGGGGGTGAAGCGCTCGGCGGCCGAGATGTACGGGTCAGTACCCGCCCCACCTTCTCCGTCCCCCCTCGTCAGGTCGGGACCCCCGTTTCTCTGCCCCACTTCCTCCCGCCCCATAGATTTCTCGCCCCCCCCCCCCCCCGTCTCTGCCCCATAGCGGGGAAGGGGGGAGAAAAAGCCCTCGGCCCCACGGTTTTAAAGCTCCCCCCCCCCCCCCCCCTGTCTCGCCCCATAGATCTTCCTTCGATTTGGATTACGATTTCCAGAGGGATTATTACGACAGGTAAAAAAGGGGGCGGGGATCTATGGGGCTGGGGGGGGATCTATGGGGCAGAGGGGGGGATCTATGGGGCTGGGGGGGGATCTGTGGGGCAGGGGATGGAATCTATGGGGCTGGGGAGGGGGTTTGGGGGGGTTATGGGAGAGGTTATGGCGGGATCTGTGGGGCAGAGGGGGGGATCTATGGGGCTGGGGGGGATCTGTGGGGCAGAGGGGGGGATCTATGGGGCAGGGGAGGGAATCTATGGGGCTGGGAAGGGGGTTGGAGGGGATCTATGGGGCTGGGGAGGGGTTTGGAGGGGTTATGGGAGAGGTTATGGCGGGATCTGTGGGGCAGAGGGGGGGATCTGTGGGGCTGGGGGGATCTATGGGGCTGGGAGGGATCTGTGGGGCAGAGGGGGGATCTGTGGGGCAGGAATCTATGGGGCTGGGGAGGGGGTTGGAGGGGATCTATGGGGCTGGGGAGGGGGCTTGGGAGGGTTATGGGGAGGTTATGGCGGGATCTGTGGGGCAGGGGGGGGATCTATGGGGCTGGGGGGGATCTATGGGGCAGAGGGGGGGATCTATGGGGCAGAGGGGGGGTCTATGGGGCAGGGGAGGGAATCTATGGGGCTGGGGAGGGGGTTTGGGGGGGTTATAGGAGAGGTTATGGCGGGATCTGTGGGGCTGGGGGGGATCTATGGGGCTGGGGAGGGAATCTATGGGGCTGGGGAGGCGGTTGGAGGGGATCTATGGGGCTGGGGAGGGGGTTTGGGGGGGTTATGGGAGAGGTTATGGCGGGATCTGTGGGGCAGAGGGAGGGATCTGTGGGGCTGGGGGGGATCTATGGGGCTGGGGGGGATCTGTGGGGCAGAGGGGGGGATCTATGGGGCAGAGGGGGGGATCTATGGGGCTGGGGAGGGGGTTGGAGGGGATCTATGGGGCTGGGGAGGGGGTTTGGGGGGGTTATGGGAGAGGTTATGGCGGGGATCTATGGGGCAGAGGGGGGGATCTATGGGGCTGGGGGGGATCTATGGGGCAGAGGGGGGGATCTATGGGGCAGAGGGGGGATCTATGGGGCTGGGGAGGGGGTTGGAGGGGATCTATGGGGCTGGGGAGGGGGTTTGGGGGGGTTATGGGAGAGGTTATGGCGGGATCTGTGGGGCAGAGGGGGGATCTGTGGGGCTGGGGGGGATCTATGGGGCAGAGGGGGGGATCTATGGGGCAGGGGAGGGAATCTATGGGGCAGAGGGGGGGATCTATGGGGCTGGGGAGGGGGTTGGAGGGGATCTATGGGGCTGGGGAGGGTGTTTGGGGGGGTTATGGGAGAGGTTATGGCGGGATCTGTGGGGCAGAGGGAGGGATCTATGGGGCTGGGGGGGATCTATGGGGCAGAGGGGGGGATCTATGGGGCAGGGGAGGGAATCTATGGGGCTGGGAAGGGGGTTGGAGGGGATCTATGGGGCTGGGGAGGGGGTTTGGAGGGGTTATGGGAGAGGTTATGGGGGGATCTGTGGGGCGGGGGGGGATCTGTGGGGCTGGGGGGGATCTATGGGGCAGAGGGAGGATCTATGGGGCTGGGGGGGATCTGTGGGGCAGGGGAGGGAATCTATGGGGCAGAGGGGGGGATCTATGGGGCTGGGAAGGGGGTTGGAGGTGATCTATGGGCTGGGGAGGGGGTTTGGGGGGGTTATGGGAGAGGTTATGGCGGGATCTATGGGGCAGAGGGGGGGATCTATGGGGCTGGGTGGGATCTGTGGGGCAGAGGGGGGGATCTATGGGGCAGGGATGGAATCTATGGGGCTGGGGAGGGGGTTGGAGGGGATCTATGGGGCTGGGGAGGGGGTTCGGGTGGGTTATGGCGGGATCTGTGGGGCTGGGGGGGATCTATGGGGCTGGGGAGGGATGGGGGGGCACCACTTATGGGGCTGCCCCACAACTTATGGGGCAGAGAACCCTCGAAACCCCCCCAAAAATCCCCCTGAAACCCCCCATAAACCATCTTTTTCAAGCCCTTTTTGCCCCCCAACTTCCCCCTCTCCCCACTTATGGGTCCGACCCCCATCTATGGGGCCCACTTATGGGTCTGCCCCCCAACTTATGGGTCTGCCCCACAACTTATGGGGCTGAGAAGCCTCGAAACCCCCCAAAAATCCCCCTGAAACCCCCCCAAACCCCCTTTTTCAAGCCCTCTTTGCCCCCCAACCTCTTCCACCCCCCACTTATGGGTCCGACCCCCATCTGTGGGGCCCACTTATGGGTCTGCCCCACAACTTATGGGGCAGAGAACTCTTTAAACCCCCAAAAATCCCCCTCAAAACCCCCCCAAACCCCCTTTTTCAAGCCCTTTTCGCCCCCCAACCTCTTCCAACCCCCACTTATGGGTCCGACCTCGCTCCGTGGGGCCCACTTATGGGTCTGCCCCCCAACTTATGGGTCTGCCCCACAACTTATGGGGCTGAGAACCCTCGAAACCCCCCAAAAATCCCCCTGAAACCCCCCCAAACCCCCTTTTTCAAGCCCTATTCGCCCCCCAACCTCTTCCACCCCCCGCTTATGGCTCCGACCTCGCTCCGTGGGGCCCACTTATGGGTCTGCCCCACAACTTATGGGTCTGCCCCACAACTTATGGGGCTGAGAACCCTCGAAACCCCCCAAAAATCCCCCTGAAACCCCCCATAAACCATCTTTTTCAAGCCCTTTTTGCCCCCCAACTTCCCCCTCTCCCCACTTATGGGTCCGACCTCGCTCCGTGGGGCCCACT
Organism: Numenius arquata; assembly: GCF_964106895.1. Classification (NCBI taxonomy): domain Eukaryota; kingdom Metazoa; phylum Chordata; class Aves; order Charadriiformes; family Scolopacidae; genus Numenius; species Numenius arquata. The sequence continues at coordinate 2,120 of NW_027414640.1, read as the reverse complement.
TATGGGTCTGCCCCACAACTTATGGGTCTGCCCCACAACTTATGGGGCAGAGAACTCTTTAAACCCCCAAAAATCCCCTTCAAAACCCCCCCAAACCCCCTTTTTCAAGCCCTTTTCGCCCCCCAACCTCTTTCACCCCCCACTTATGGGTCCGACCCCCCATCTGTGGGGCCCACTTATGGGTCTGCCCCACAACTTAGGGGTCTGCCCCACAACTTATGGGGCTGAGAACCCTCGAAACCCCCCAAAAATCCCCCTGAAACCCCCCATAAACCATCTTTTTCAAGCCCTTTTTGCCCCCCAACTTCCCCCTCTCCCCACTTATGGGTCCGACCCCCATCTATGGGGCCCACTTATGGGTCTGCCCCACAACTTATGGGGCAGAGAACTCTTTAAACCCCCCAAAATCCCCCTCAAAACCCCCCCAAACCCACTTTTTCAAGCCCTTTTCGCCCCCCAACCTCTTCCACCCCCCGCTTATGGGTCCGACCTCGCTCCGTGGGGCCCACTTATGGGTCTGCCCCACAGCTTAGGGGTCTGCCCCACAACTTATGGGGCAGAGAACTCTTTAAGCCCCCTAAAATCCCCCTCAAAACCCCCCCAAACCCCCTTTTTCAAGCCCTTTTCACCCCCCAACTTCTTCCACCCCCCGCTTATGGGTCCGACCTCGCTCCGTGGGGCCCACTTATGGGTCTGCCCCCCAACTTATGGGTCTGCCCCCCAACCCAGGATGTACAGCTACCCCACCCGCGTCCCCCCCCCCGCCCCCCATCGCCCGGGCCGTCGTCCCCTCCAAGCGCCAACGGGTCTCGGGCAACACGTCGCGTCGGGGCAAGAGCTTCAACTCCAAGAGCGGCCAAAGGGGCTCCTCCTCCAAGTCCGGGAAACGTACGGATCTATGGGGCAGGGATCTATGGGGCAGGAATCTATGGGGCCGGGGGAGGGAGCTATGGGGCCGGGGGAGGGAGCTATGGGGCTGGGGAGGGGGTTTGGGGGGGATTTTAGGGGGTTAGGGGGGGTTTTGGGAGGATCTGTGGGGCTGGGGAGGGGATCTGTGGGGCTGGGGAGGGATCTATGGGGCAGGGATCTATGGGGCAGGGATCTATGGGGCACGGGGAGGAAGCTATGGGGCAGGGGGAGGGAGCTATGGGGCTGGGGAGGGGGTTTGGGGGGGATTTTAGAGGGTTATGGGGGGGTTTTGGGAGGATCTGTGGGGCTGGGGAGGGGACCTGTGGGGCTGGGGAGGGATCTATGGGGCAGGGATCTATGGGGCAGGAATCTATGGGGCCGGGGGAGGGAGCTATGGGGCTGGGGAGGGCGTTTGGGGGGGATTTTAGGGGGTTAGGGGGGGTTTTGGGAGGATCCGTGGGGCTGGGGAGGGGATCTGTGGGGCTGGGGAGGGATCTATGGGGCAGGGATCTATGGGGCAGGGATCTATGGGGCACGGGGAGGAAGCTATGGGGCCGGGGGAGGGAGCTATGGGGCCGGGGGAGGGAGCTATGGGGCTGGGGAGGGCGTTTGGGGGGGATTTTAGGGGGTTAGGGGGGGTTTTGGGAGGATCTGTGGGGCTGGGGAGGGGATCTGTGGGGCTGGGGAGGGATCTATGGGGCAGGGATCTATGGGGCAGGAATCTATGGGGCACGGGGAGGAAGTTATGGGGCCGGGGGAGGGAGCTATGGGGCTGGGGAGGGGGTTTGGGGGGGATTTTAGGGGGTTATGGGGGGTTTTGGGAGGATCCGTGGGGCTGGGGAGGGGATCTATGGGGCTGGGGTGGGATCTATGGGGCAGGGATCTATGGGGCAGGAATCTATGGGTCACGGGGAGGAAGCTATGGGGCCGGGGGAGGGATCTATGGGGCTGGGGTGGGGGTTTGGGGGGGATTTTAGGGGGTTATGGGGGGATTTGGGAGGATCTGTGGGTCTGGAGAGGGGATCTGTGGGGCTGGGGAGGGATCTATGGGGCAGGAATCTATGGGGCACGGGGAGGAAGCTATGGGGCCGGGGGAGGGAGCTATGGGGCTGGGGAGGGCGTTTGGGGGGGATTTGAGGGGGTTAGGGGGGGGTTTTGGGAGGATCTGTGGGGCTGGGGAGGGGATCTGTGGGGCTGGGGAGGGATCTATG